>NW_007578529.1:38522-61250 GCF_000690725.1 Stegastes partitus | reverse complement strand
AAATGGTGCACATGGACTCTTCCCATCACGTGGACCGTGCTGCCATTATCAGTGGAGAGGTGCAACAACAACAAGAACGGGGTTTTCATATCTCCCTGTGACAGCTGATGGAGACGCCGTAACTGGTTCAGACTGTAGTTTGCTTGTATTGGAGCGGCTCTTCCTTCAGTTTGTTTTAAACTTGGCTCTGCATGCGGGATCCTGCAACGAAATGAGTTCCTGTGGCCATTTATAGCGCAGTTTAGGATTTCTCAAAGCTCGGCGCAATGTAAACAAATACAGATACCGTGAGCCGCAATAGAAGTTATTGCATTATGTTATATCTGTTTACTTGGCGCCTGTTGACGAGAGCTGCAGTGAAAGCTAGTCGAGTCATTATTTATTGCCGTATGTATGGCAGGATTATTACGGGCCGTATCTCGCTGCAGGCAGATAAACAGTTTTTATTGCTGCACGGCAGTTCTTTGGAAAATATTTGCCTTGCCAAGCACAACAAAGAAGAAGATACCCACGCGCCATAAAGTCCGACTTCCTCCCATCGTCCCTGTCTCCGCTTATATTCGAGACACATTTTCTCAGTGGATATAATCTGTACATTGTTCCGTAGCGGTTCCATAAAAAGCCGAGCAGAAACCCTTCATTACGAGGGAGATCTGTTGAGTGTGGTGTGGGCCCGTGCAGGGGGAAACCAGCAGGCTGTTTGGCTCACCCAGACCATCACAGAGGCCACGCTGGGTACGTTTCACTGATCCTGTACTTAACTGAAACCAAAAGTATTGTTGTTCCCTCTCTGCTTTCATTTGCGTCTGTCGTGAAAGAGGAGAGAAAGGGAACGCTGAGGCATCGTGAGGCCCTTTGGTTGCATTTAGAGTTTCTTGGTGCTTCACTTTGAAGCACGCGAGTTGTGTTTTATCAGTCTAATGACCGTAATGAGGAGGAGACATGGATATATTTTAATCGCTGGCTTGTAGACGGGCCTCGTTCACTCTGGTTGCACGGTTTTGGATCCGAGGTCATTTTTGGCAGTATATATATATTTGACTGACTCTCCGCTTCCTATGTTATTTCCTGTGGCTCGCATTGTAATTGTATGTGTGAAAGTATTATTCTAGTGTAATAAAGTTGCACACACACACACACACACAACTGGTCTGTCTGTGGCCCTCGTAACACTGATAAACCCATTAATACAGGAACTGAATTGCTCAACGTTTTGTAGGTTCTAGTGTTTTTATTGGCTGACACATGTCCAACCTCTGGAACCTATTAAAACCAGCTTAGCCTGGCTCAAACACACACACACACACACACACACAGAATCATACACACACACACAGAATCATAAGGCGTGCATGCTCACACGATCACACGTCCTATGTACGTGCACTGAAACGCGCTCCATGTGTCGCAATGTGAGAGGTGAGTTATTGAACTTGTCTGCGAGCTGCGCGCTTAAATCGGGCTCCAGAGTGATTTTGTTGTAGCAACGCGCCCACTTCTGCCCTTTTTAACTTCGTCTATGTGCGCAACACCCGACTCAAAACACACATCTACTCACACACGTGTGAACTGATGTCACGACCACGGCCCACTCGAGCGTTTAGCTTAGCTCGGCGACAAACCGTTCAAGTTCACGCAGGTTCTGGGAAGATCTATACGACTGATTTATATCTCGCAAAACCATTTCCCCCCCATGATGCAGTCGATGCGCCATTAGGTTCCCAAACTTTTGAGTACACAACCCTCAAAACGACAGAGATTTGAAATGCACGCTATCTCCAGAGGTGGTCACGTTCTAACGGGCCGGTCCAAAGGCAAGTGCAACAACCGGACCGAGGAGAGGCCTTAACAACCGGGATGTTGTTTTATAGTAATTTGATACAAGCTATTAGCAGAATTCCTCCGTCAGAGTAATCTCTAAGAATAAACTCTAGTCCTGAGTAAGCATACACCGCGTCGGAGCAGCAGACTCACCAGTGTTCCACACCGCCCACGCTCTGGAAACCGCTGAGGAGGTTAAACAAAGGCGGATGCTGATTGGTGACGTAGCTAACGAGATACAGAAGCCGGTTCTATTTTGGTCTCGATGTTTCTCTGATCCGTCACACGTCAGAGCTGTGAAGACGACTCGTTGCCATAAACTTTGGGCAAATTACGATCGCTCTATCGGCATTAATTCCTTTTGTTTTAAATGCTGCTGTAACCAGAAGACTTTGTTGTTGGATTTTTAATGAATAAAATTACCAAAAGCGATATGATCTGAAAATGTGCTGCCACCTTGTCCAACCCCTGGCCTGTCACTCTCGTGGGCCAAAGTGTGGCTGCAACCAACTACAATCTGACCCCCGACACAATTAATACTAAAGACAAAAGTAAAGTTAGAGGGGCAGCTGTACGAAAAATGAAATAATTATGGGGGAATATGTGATCAGGCAGTAACTCCCTGGAGTCTCCACTGGTGATCATAACTTTACAGTGACATTACTATGAGAAATATTCTGGCACAGATATGTGAAACCACAGTTTAATGATTTGACGCAGACCAAAATCTGGCCCTGTGCTATTTCCTGTGGCTCACACTGTAAATATGTGTGGAAGTGAATGAAGCACATCTACAACCCTGTAATTAAAACATACAGTGGTTTATAAAAGCCGGCGCTGCATCCAAGAACGACTTTTTTCCTGGTAGAGCTTTTTTTTTTCATTCATCTACGAGGTGTGTCGGAAAAGTTCCAGGACTGGTGTCACTAAAGATATATTTCAAACCTCTTCAGACGATCAACCAGCACGTGTACAAAGAGATCCTGCAGCGCTTGCTTCATTCAGAAGAGGCAGAGTTGTGGCTGCTTCACAACGTCCTGAGCATCCCACAGTTCCTGGCTGAGAAGAACGTCTCCGTGCTGGAGCAACCTCCCTACTCACCCCACCTGGCTCTGTGGGATCCTCTTCCCCAAGCTCAAGGGGGTCATCAAGGAGACCCGTTTAGAAGACGTGGACGACATCAAGGTGGCTGAGCTGAGGAGGATCCTGGAAGAATCCTTCCAGGAGTGCATGGTGGCATGAAGAGAAGACTGGGTTAGACTCCAGGGGGATTACTAGTAGTTTGGATTTGAAATACATCTTTTGTGACACCAGTCCTGGAACTTTTCTGACAACTGTTGGTCCCGTATCGATGCTTATTTGTTGCACAACCACCCCCCATTCAATCACAAACAACCAAGCGCTGACCAACCAGAAAACGTTTAAACCGATTTTGTTGCAGATTTCGTATTATTATACTCACAAGTCAATACATCTGACGAGGTGTTTAGGCCGTATAACAATCCATATGTAGATGTTTGTATTAGCTGTGGTGTGATTTAGGTTTAGCTGTGGATTTAGCTAAAGCTATTTGACAGGTTTCAAGATTGAACGGATGAAACCTTCTTATGAGGGGTACAAAGTGCTGAACAAAGCAAGACTGACCCAGAAAGAACAAACTAAAGGCTGGATGGACGCTGTGTGACGTCTCAACCTATCCTGAGCAGAACAAGAACACTTACTTGACTTAAGTAGTTTAAACTGTTATTGTCTTACAAATGCAGAACTTCTAGCATGAAGACTCTTATTGTTCTACATGGAAGTCTCGCCTGCGTAAACAAATAACAAGAGTGAGTGACCAGTGCTGGAAAAAAAACAATCAATGCGATATTGTGCCTCCCCAGTATCACCAATGCTCTCGGCCTGGTCAGCCCAATAAAAACAGTCTGGCTCCCCCACTTGTCGCTCTCCGGTGATGTATGGTTCCAGCCAGCGGTTTAGGTATGTAACATAGAACATGAGGCACCCAGTTGCTGTGCGTGATGCATGTTCTGTGTCCGTGGACAGTAGAACAGTGACGGGGTCCGGCACATGGCGACCGGGGGACCCCGGCCCCCCGCTGGCTCGCGCAGTGGCAGCGTTACTGCGGGTTGTGAAGTTATGCGAGGTATTCCACTGTAAAACCCAACCGGGAGACAAGGAGTATATTCTTTCCAGCCTAATGTGTGACCCTCGGGGTAACTGTAGCCCTGCATGGGAACATTTACAGCTCTACGCACCTCGGCCTCGGCTCTGGGCTCCCACAGAGGCCAGATTCTCCACAAAATCAACCTCATCTGGACACTCTGACGGAGACGAGCCGCGGCTCCGAGCGCTCATATAGGGTTACATTTACTGTTGATATTACTTGGAAATCGACGACTTTTCCGATTAGTCTCATCCGACTTCTCTGTTTATTATGATGAGCTGTCCTATGTGAGCGGAGAGCTGTGTCATTGCTGGAAAAGGTGATCTATTTGAACACATGGTTGCTGTTAATATTATCATGATTAGCCTTCGAGATCCTGCGTTCTTCTTCGGCCGGGCCTTTGGAAGCGGCTCCAGCGTCCTCGTCTTGTATCAATTCAAGCCAATTATCCTGCAATCCCTTTCCCACTGTCCTCGCTGTGAGTCACATGTTTATGCATGATCCTCTCACCAGTTTCAGGCAGATGCTGCCCCTTAATCACTATAAACAGATCATTGCGGTGTTCGAGCTGAGCGAGGTTTGAAGATCAGATGGGATGGGTTTGTTTAAATACGAGGTTTTATTAGAGAGCTTACGCGGGGGGATGATTGAGCCGAGCAGGAAGGATGGGGAGCTGGCTTTCGGCTCTGTTTGGATACCAGCGGTTTTAATGAGATGATCCTGCCTCCAGCCAGCTCAGGCAGTCAGAGCCCCTGCTGCCATATGTGTGTGTGTGTGTTGTTAGGTTTACGTATTCTGCCCGAAAACGCTAAAAGCTGCGACGTCTGGACGGCACATGTAGCTCCGCTCGGGGAGAACTCGGCGCTACGTAGCGAGGCGCGATAGGAAGTCTTCTCTTCAAAGTACGGAGGTCAATGTTCTCCCAAGACCCGATCCCAAACACAGATTTTGTTCCCTAGAAGGATATAAATATTTGACCCACTTAGTTTCTTAGACTATATATCCCTGTCACAGTACTCGGTGACTGTGGTGAGAAATGAGCGGCTCAGTAATTAACATTGTGCACTGCGGCTTGTCAAAGGAATCATCAGATCCGTAAATCAGAGAAGCTGAGTGGCAGAAGATACTGTAGGTAAGTTTAAGGAACGTTTCAAGACCAGTCTTCAGGGTATTTATTTATAGATGCATGATGTCTTTTGGGATTTGATGACGGCCAGTGTTTTGTTTTTTTTTTTGCTTCTACCAAGTTCTGCCTGTTTACAGTTTGGATCTAAATACAGCTCTTGGATCAGGGGTTACTATAAACTCCTACATCAAGCTCCAAGAGTTGTGTCTCTCACAGCTTGATGTATGGGGCTTTTTATTTAGCTTTGCTTGGGGGACACGGCGAGCTTTGCTCCTCCCAGAGGTTATAAATCCACCTCTAAGCACATCTAAAACTCACTAGACAACATGTGATATCTCCTTTGTTTAATGTGTACAAACAATTTGGTGTAAAATCATCAAATGATGCCTTCACATGTCTGTGCCAGAATATTTCTCATAGTATTGTCACTGTAAGGTCGTGATCACCATTGGAGACTGCAGGAGTTACTGCCTGATCATATGTTCCCCCATAAAATTGTGTTTTGAGAAGCAGGAACTGGGTTTATTTTGAAGGAAGTGAGGCCTGTGGGAGCTTCCCAAACATCATGAGCAATAAATGTCAGCAGTGTCTGAATTTTGAACACTTTGATGCTATTTTCAGAACAGCTCCAAAGATTTTTCAGTAAAGTAAGCTAAAAATGGATCGGTTTGTCCAATACCGTGGCCCGTAACCAAATACCTGCACAGCTAAAGATACCTCGTCTGTGCAGGTATTTGGTGCAACTTAGCAAATATTAATGTGTTAAGACAAGATGGGGAAAATATAAGTTGGCTTTTGCAGTTTCTTGTCGCAGCAGACAGTTGGACTTTTAATGGTGTTTTAAACGAAAAAGATCTCCATCTAGGGCTGCTAGGTGGCTCGGTGGTTAGCATCGCAGCTAGAAGGTCGTCGGTTCACGTCCCGGTGAGGACACCCGGGATGTTTCTGCGTGGAGTCTCCATGTTCTCCCCGTGCAGCGTGGGTTCTCTCCGGGTTCTCCGGCTTCCTCCCACAGTCCAGAAACATGCTGAGGTTAATTGGTGATTATAAATTGTCCGTAGGTGTGAATGTGAGTGTGCTTGGTTGTCTGTCTCTAAGTGTAGCCCTGTGATAGACTGGTTACCTGTCCAGGTGAACCTGCCTTCACCCTGAGTCAGCTGGGATAGACTCCAGCCCCCCATGACCCTGGTGAGGATTAAGGTGTAGAGATGATGGATGGATGGATCTCCATCCAGATGAGCATACTAGCACCATTTCAGGAATAATCTCTGTGCATGCTAACCCATTTAAAAACAAACAGCATCCACAAGAAGAAGACATTTTCAGCGTGGTTGGTTGGTGCGTGTAGTGAAGTGGAGTTTTAAAACGGTAGGAGAATGGACACCCAGACTAGTGTGGACACAGCCCTTTGCAAATACACTCGTTCTTGCACTTTTATAGACAATAAATGTTTTCTAGGAAAGCACAAGCGAAGGCGATCCACTGGTGACCTTGAAGTACATCTGCTGCTTGTGCCTTCGTGTTGTATTGCCAGATAATTATGTGTCTTTTTGAAGTATGACATCACACGAAATTGCTTTCCTTTTTCAGCCAGCGCAGAGAAAGAAAAGGTCCAATTATGAGGTTTGCTGAGTAAATAGTTGCACTGCGTCGGAGTTTTTCTCATGCCGCTTTGGTTTTCCGTTTACATCCGTCCCTCCGCTGACCTGGCACGATGCACTTCAACACCATAAAACTACATATTCTACACTTATGCTCGTGTCAGATTTTAAAACTTTAAAGTATCTGAGCCACTGTTTATGGAGCAATTTTGCAGAGATTATTGAAATAATTCTGACTCTACAGGTCAGAAACATGCATGTAGAAGTGATGCACTTAAATGGCTCAAGAACATCTCCCTCCTCTTCCTCTGTAGCTATTGAAAGCCATAAACCCGGCTGGTGAGAGGTGCTGTGAGGAAGCAGCGAACCCTCTGGCCCGAGACATGCAAAGCGTTTCAGGTTTGCAAGCTGTGCCCTGGGTATTTCCTCAGGAACCTGTGGTGGAGAGTGCGTGAGGGTGGCCCAGTTAGTCTGTGGGTTTCTCAGACAATGCGCATTACTACACTTTAAGTATATTTCTGTAAATGGAAGGAAATGTAAAAAAAAAACATGTGTTCACACCGCAGGTTTGTTTAAAAAAAAAAAGGTGTGTTCAGGGAAAGTGACTCCTTCTTGTGCCACATTTTTAACCCTTTTATGAAACATCTTGTTCCTCCAAACAGGAATTTCTGCTCAATAAGTGACACACACACACAGAGAGGGAAAAAAACGCACTCTTGCATTCATGCACATACTTTTCGGCACCACAAAGGCTCCATTAATTGCCACTGAGTCACAAAGTGGTGTCACAGTGAGCAGGGACAATAACAGTGACAAATATTGAAGCGAGATGTGTGATGGCAGGCGCACCTGTGAAATGAAAAGGCAACGCGCAATGTGAACCAGGCCACTGACAGAAAACAAAGGGAGGATTTGTGGGTTTTTTTGGCTGTTCTTTGTGCCGGTAACGTGGGGAGGGGGTGGGAGAGTATTTCGATGAAGGGTGAAATATTTACACTGTGCAGCAGCTGTGTCCCACCGTGCAGACCAGACCAGACCAGACCAGACATCAGTTCACGCTCTGGTTTCACTTCGACCACACATTTCTGTTGTCCTGTATTGTCACTGTGCTGCTAATGACTAATGTTTTCACTTTCACGTGCAGCACAAGAAAGAATGACACGAGCATCAATGATATAAAGACGCAGGTTGAACTACTTCTGGGTGGATGATTCAGGTCATCTTTAAGCCGCCATCTTTAGCAATACGTTCCTGCATTATCTCTTAAGCTTTTAACGCCAACAGCAAGCCTGGAAACAACAATTAGGAAATCGATTGCACTGCGTTCTCTCAGCGTTTAAGTAATGTGCAGCACGGCGGTGCAACGCTGTGGCTGTTTTTAGCTTTGTAGGCCAGCGGTTCAATAATAGTGATCTAACTTGACGCGGCCCTCCTGAGTGGTTCTGGGTGGAGCAGGTGTTTGCACAACACAAGACATCACACTTGTGTTCTCACTCGTTCACTTGACGATGTGTGAATTGCTTTGCAGCCGTCTGCATTAGAGGAAGAAACATCTGACCCGTTTCCACGCTGTGCAGTTTGTAATTTCCAAAAATAACGAGACCCACACACACGAAAAAAAATGTTAGGTTTCTGGTTTCAGGTCATATTTTCATCTGCAAATTAGATTTGCGGCAGACTTGCGGCGGACTTCTGGCTAACTTATGGCAGAAGATTTTTTTAATCCTATTTTTGCTGCTAAAATTTTAACTCTCTGCAGCAGGTTTTATGTGTTTCTGGCAAATATATCTGTGAAGCTACGACAAACTATTCCTCCATCTATTACCTGTTCCCACTTTGTCCTTGGAGGATGGGAGTAGGCAAACAGAAACTGGCTTTTCTGTGAGAAATGGTGAAGCTATTACCAGAAAGTAACCAGAAGTTTAACAAGCTGTGCAGGCAAACAGCCACCGGTGGTGAACTCATTGTTGCCGAATGTTGCTGGAAACTTTGGCAAACCTGCGATAATGTTTTGTTTTTTTTATTTTTGCAAACAAATCTGTTTTGTAAGAGCGCTTTATGATTTCTTTAAATAAAGGTTGTATGTGGGTAACACTAATCGGCGAGCTCAGATAAACCCATGTAAATGTAAATTTAAAGACCTAAAACTTTGCCTTTTCCTCTTAATCCTCACACATCTCGTGTAAAACAAGCCAATATCGACGTGTCATATGACAGGAATGTGAGGACACATATCTCTCCTGACCTGTGAACGCGTAGAGATCAACCAACACGCAGCCTTATCATGTTTCCTGTTTTTCTCCCCTCAGATGTATTTCCTCTATACCCATCATGTTTTGGGCCTTTTTCCCATGAAATCCCATTTCCTGCAGACAACATGTGCTGCGAGTTCCTCGTCGAGCTGTTTTGTCTCAAAACAGAGAGTCTGTTCTCGACATTGTTCTACACGAAGTCCACTTGCAGTGTCTGTAACAAGTAATATGTTGCAGGCGCAGCAATCGCTCAGAAACAGGGAACGTACGGTTGTGAGAAATCTTAGCGCCCATCTGTTTACACTGACAACATGGCAGATTTATCGCTTCAAGTTGTTTATGTCTTTAACAATGTCCTTGCTGCTCATTTCTTTCTTCCAGTCATTAGTTTTGCCAGCTAAAGCCAACAGCTGTGGATAAATTACGAGTTAAATAAGCTAAATATTAGCTTGTACAGTCTCCAGTTGACTTTTTTAATGTTTCTTGCTGGTTTGTTTTCGTATTTCATTTAAAGAAAATCCTAAATCTTTGGTGGCTACATGCAAAACAAGGAAAGCTAACGGAGGCCAGTGTGGTAAAAGTTCAGTATTCTCAGCAGTTAATAAGGAAAAAGCGTTGCTGTAGTTTGGTCTTGTTCGGCCCTTCAGTAGAGCCTGACTTGTATATACGTTGTCCATCTTGTGCCAATGCCAAAATTAGTTTATATAAACAAAACAAAAAAAATTTCAGAATAATTCAGGAACAACACAGCACTGTCTGCAGCACATGTAGCAGAGTACACGTTATAGCCGAGCAGACGGTGATGCAGAGTTAATGTCTTCACTGTGAGATGCTAACTAGTTTGTGAAGTACGCTGCTGGAATAAAAAAAACAACCCGTTATTTTCTCCTTGCAATATAATTTCTAACAAACATAAAGAATATCAGCTGATAAATATGTTTTTTACTTCCTAAAATTGCTAATGACCCTATAAATTCTGTATTTTTTGAGGTAGTTGCTTTAACTTACTTAAGTATTTCTGTGAATAAGCATTTTTCCTTTTTAATCTTACAAGAGAAAGACTTTTTATTTGGAGGATTAACTGTAAGCCGGGCAGGAGCGTTAAGCTTTGTTCAGGAGAGGAATGTCTGGAGCGCCGTGCTCGGCCTGCTGCCATCACGACCCAACCCCACATAATGGGAGGAGGATGGATGGATGGATGGATGGATGGATGGATGCTTTTGGCAAACACTTTGCTCTTGTGTGGTTTGTTTTAAAGAAGCTAAAATGAAAGTCATTCCTCTGAACTCTGCAATATTGTTCACAGTTTTATGTTAAGAGCCCTGATAGGATTTCTGCTCTGATTTAAATGCAGTGTTTTACTATGTACACATGTAATGTGAAAATTGATGGACTCCCTACCTAGTGATCGATATCAGCTGTTGTTCACAGGAAGTTTTTAGCAAATCCAATTATTTCTTTCATGCAAATGTGCCTGAATTCTACACACTGGCTTACTTGCAGCCAAATCCCAACCAGCTCAACAGACAGACACAAGCTGAGATGCCTTCCTCTGTGTTTTTTCAGGCAAAAACTATTTAAAGACTCCCACACACTGTGCAGTTCTGTCCGTCTTTGGCTACACAACGTGCTTTTCTTTGCTTTTCTTTCCTTTTTTTTGGCCGTGGACTGACGTAGGTCGTAACCTTTCAGTTAAACCAGTCGCTGAAAAACAGACGAATATGTGGATAATGTGTTTTCCTGACATCATCACTCTCTAAATACAGCAGAAATGAAAAAGAAGTCAGTAAACACCTTTTGCCTCTTGTCACATTTTCTGTCATTTTCACAGCTGGAGCCGTCACATCTGTTGTCATCATGTGGGAGAATTCCAGCGTCGAGGTTTTCCTGGCTCGCTTTCCTGCTAAAGAGGTGGACATGCTGCCAGCGTCACTGCGCTCTGAGGTGGGTGTGCCGGCTTTTATTTTCCCATGAGATCACAGTTTTTTTGCTGCTGCTGCTGCTGCTGCTGTTGTTGTTGTTGTACTGCTCTTTGAAGGGCTGTCCACATCTGGTCAACAAGTTACATCACAGAAGGAAATGTGGCCCGACTCCAGGACGATATATAACACGTGAATGATTAACCTCAACGTACGGTTTGTTTGATTCACTGTGCAGCCGTGAGACTAAACGAAGAACAGCTTACTAAGGACTGTGCAGGCTTGCTGTCTGATTTAGGGGCCTGTTATTGTTAGCTGTGACTTCCTTTTTCAAGCTATTCCTGTTTGCACATCATCTCGGCCTGTACGGTTTGTCCTGCGTCAACAGTTTAGCATAACCATCTACCACCGTTTAGGTCGTCTTGCTTTGCCTTTTGACTGCATATGAAAATTCAAACATCTTTCCCCAGAGGCCGTGACTTTTCTTTCCTGTTCTAGCCGCTGGTTTGTGTCGAGAGCAGCAGCGGAGTAGTGGGTGGTTAACCACATAAGGGTTCTCACTTTGCAGAAGATTACAGTAAAGAAGCGGACCTCACAATCACCCACCCTGGCTCAAAAATAACCCTTCAGAGGGCCCAATTTTAACCCTTTCCGCCTCTCCTTTAATTCCTTTGCTGTTTTGGGCCGCTCCGATGTGTCTGCTGACTAATTACGAGCCAAGCTCGCCTTGGGATGTCGGACGTTGTCTTCAGGGATTTTTGCGAGCTCAGATGAAAGATGAGGAGAGGGGAAATGAAAGGAAGTTACACATCTTGCGATGCATTTTCTCAGGAAGTCATTATTTACTGGTTTCTTTCTGTGTGTGACGGGCTGGAATGGCGTGGGTGTCTCTTGACCCGCCAGATTTTTAGTGCTGATACATTTGATCCTAAAAATCCCCTCACGATGGAGGCTGGATTCCAGCGCCTCTCCCTTTCTCTTTCTCTCTCTCTCTCTGTGTTGTGACCTTTTTCTTTCAATGATTCACGACTGGTTTCAGACCTCTTACATAAAGGAGAGCAAACACGAGCTGGATCTCCTTAAACAACTTCACATTCCCCCATCGGCGCTCATTGTTTGTTGTTTTGCCCTCAGTCACTCCAACGGCAATTAACGCTGCATTGTCTCGACAAGTGATACCAGCGACAAGCCTGGTGTGTCTAGACAGAGAGAGATACAGCTAATCTAAATTACTGCCTGATTTCTTGTAGAGAAGAGAGCGGGATTCCACAGCCCATTGTTTGGAGGACAGTCCAAGGCCTTGATGTGGGCTCTGGGAGCAGATAAAATGCCTGCAGAAGGATGTGTGTTGGCTCATTATTGAAAGCAGCTCAGGAAACACATGTCCTCTCCGACCACTGATGAGCCCCTCTTCGTTTCCTCTGATTGCACAGGAAGCCGGGCAGGTACATACCGTAAGAGATTCAGAACTCATGGAACCGTTGGGCTCTTTGTCTCATGGAGTTTGGGTGTATATCCAGAAGAGAGTGTAAACATTTTGAAAAGTCTGCGGCCTGAGGTCAAGCAGGAGCTAGAAGAGCACTCAGAAGGCTCGTAAACACTCACCAGTTTATTTTCGGTTCACGTCCGAACAACAAACGACGCGGGGGAAGCTGAATTTGATGACTCATCCGTACGGCGCGGTCCAACTCTGACAAGTCACCGGTGAAACAGTCGGACAAGCTCGATCACCGTCATCGCGAAGACAGAGAGGATGTTATTTTCGGCGAGCAAACAATAGGGCCTCGACCAAAGAGGGGAAAAGAGCAGAATGCAAATGCTCTAAGCTAGAAAATAACAACAATGGCTGGTGCCAGGAGGTAGCTTTCCACTGAGGGAACACGAGGCGGCGCGAACATTTACAAGAACAAAACCGTAATTGGCCTTTTTCTGTTTCCATTCCAACAAATAGTAGTTACTGGACACAACTCCAGTTCTACGAGCATGTAAAAGGTAGAAAAGCATGTGGTCCATCCATCTGTTTTCTATACCAGCTTTATCCTGTTTAGGATCATGGGGGGGGTGGAGCCTATCCCAGCTGACATAAGGCCAAAGGACGGGTAAACCCTGGACGGGTCTGCAGTCCATCACAGGGTTAACATATATAGACAGACAACTACGCACACATATGTCGTAAATCATCCCAATGACCTAATATGTCTTGTGCTGCATAGGGTTTGTCATGGGTTCTCCATGGCTGACGCAGAATTTGAAAGTAGTGGTTCCTTTCATAAGTGATGGTTGCATTGCCCCTCATATCTGAAAGGCTGATTGTGATTTTTTTTTCCCCCCAAGAATATAGCAGCTGGTAACAGATTGGACCAAAGTAGATGTTTCTGAAATGAGTCAACCCCGGTAGGCGGACGTAGCACCGGATTTCTGGAGAATTTCAAACTTTCCACTGTGTCTTGGCAAAGTTGATCGAAAGCATGTACAAACAAAGCTCCTCCAAGGTCTGGCAGCCCCTACTTTCATTACAACCCATTCGATGATTTATCTTGAAGGTGTAGAGGATTGAGAGTCAAACGACAACATTTAGTGTAGAAGACGAATTCTGTTGCTGGCAGTGTCTGAGCGGAGGATAGCGCTGCTCGACAAGGACATCGAGAGGACGGAAACAATGCCGCTTGTTGTCTTCTATCACTTTCACCAATCGGCTTCAGTGTGGCGCTTTTCCAGAAGCAGCTACCCCTGAGTGCTCTAGAGGGGCGGTTCTTGTGGTCAGAACACACACAAAGGCCCGGGCCGCCCAAAACACCCCGCAAGTTCCTTAATAGCTCTGTTGGTCTGAGGAGAGCTGAAGATTTAAACAGTAGCCTTATCGTTCTCGTTGATAGCATCGGCTGATCATTTAATATGTTCCCTCCTTGGGTTGAACTGCGACAGCTCTGCTCAGAAAAAGGGGAGTGAAAAAAAAAAAAGGACCGTCTGCCCTTGGACCCGTTGCCCTGAACCTCCCACACACACTATCGCAAGTTGTCATCAAGCACTCATATCCTCACATTGTCCCAGAGGAAAGCTGACCTCCCAGCTGTAGATATAAACTCGATCCAGCCCTCCTCCCTCTAATAAAGCAGGGCAAAGGGGTGACGAGGCATAAACACTGCACTCTAGGGCTAAAACTCTTCTTTTTGGACTTCCCAAGTGTCTAAAAGGGGAACAGGCGTCCCCACCTCTCCTGCACTCTCTTCCTTAGACTTGGGATGCAGCTGTGTCCTTGTGTGACGTCGGGGAGGTCAGCGGACGGGTTGTGGGGTCGGGGGAAGGCACAGACGGAGGGTGTTTGGATAGGCTCGGGCCCAGGTCTGGGGGGCTCTTCAGCACCGTGGAGATGGAACAAGAGGCTGTATTTTCTTTCTCTAACTGTGTGCTTTCACTTGCTCTGCCTGACCTTTGCTTTTTATTACTCAACATCTTTTGACATCTCTGAGCCTTTAGCCGTCCGTCACCGCCGCTCTTATTGATTGACATTGTTACTCGTGTTCACTTCTTTCCTGGATATCAACTCTGTCTGCAGAGATAAGATTAAAACAACACAGTGCGTGACTTCTAAATACCTTAAACTCCATTACACAATATAGGAGGCCTCGGGATGTATGTTTGCTTCCCACGGCAACATATGCTACTTTACTACATGCCTTTAATTGCTGTGGTTGAGGTGCCTGCAGCCACACACATTCCTGACGGCTGAGTCTCAGAGGAAGTGTGTGTGTTTCGGAGAGGCTGCGTTGCATTATTGAAATCCTAACCTTCAGATGAACGACAAAGGGGAAGAAGATGCAGAAAAACTCTCTGCGGCTTTCTATCCTTGCGAGGACAGCTGGTCCCCCCTTGAAGGTTGCCCTGCAAACTCTGCCGAGGCCTGTGGTGAGCTGTGGGTGTCGGTGCAGCTGAGATCTGTACCACAGAAGCATCACTTTGCTGTTAAATGGAAGGGCAATAATCGGGTCATTGTTCGGCAACAGCTGCTTTATCTACCACACACGTACGTCATATGAAAACTTCCTTATAATTCGATGTCAGTTAAAGATAAGGCTCTCCCGAACGTGGGGTTTTTGATTCCGGAGAAAGATTATTGACATTTAGCGAGTTAGCTACAGTTAGCATGTGTCAGTCCGCCCATCTCCTCTATCTTTTCTTCACAAATGTGCACAAGTGAAGCTGGAATAGTGGATCAGCCAATGCTACTTTTTTTTTTTTCTGGTTGTTTTTTTGCCCCCTTTTACAGAACCAGGACTTTTTCTGGTGCACAAACAGAGCAGTTAATGGACTGTGAGAAGATAACAACTATACTTGGCAAAACGTGGATTGGATTAGAATCGCTGACTCCACCCGTAAATCCTAAGAATCTGACATCTGGGCAGTACATAGCATAACGTGCAGTAAATGTAAGAAGGAGTATGCAAGAAAGATAAACTCAAAAGTGGCTTTTTTATTCTGAAAATAAATTACACTCAATATTGTTACTGAATACAGTTTAACAAACAGATAAACAGGCTTTTAGGATCGATTTTAGGTTTCTTTTTATGCACCTTTTCTATTTAGATGGAGTTAGAACCTAAATTCCCGCCGTCTTTATTTGAATTAAATGTGGGCGCTATTTAAAATCACTGACAAAACCCCTAAAGTCTCATCTAACGCAGCATAACTGTTCCTCAAACGCTATAAAATAACTCTACGCGACACAACAGTAACATTGGAGTAATTTAGCCACAGATGTTCAAATCAGAAACTGGTTCTACAAGAAGAATAAAGATGCAGAAAGTTGCAAACTGACAGGACTGGTTCCTTGGATTTGTTACATGTAAAACCTGTATGCATGACTTCTAGTGTGTAAAACCTCCACGTGGACATCATCATTTTCTGAGCTTTAGCTTGGTTTGGTCAGGTTTGCACTTTAACACTGCTGCTACTCACTTCTAGTGACCAAAGATGCTTCAAATTACTTTACGCTGCATTTATTGATTCCATGTTTTTTCCAAGGGCTGCAAGGTGACTCAGTGGTTAGCACCGTTAGCTAGAAGGTTAGCTCAGTAGGTGATGCTATAGTTGATGGCATTACATTAAAAAAGTCTAGTAAGTCTTATAATTTGCTCCACTCGTGTGTGTTAATAGTGTGAACTGAGTTGGTGACGATACCAGAGTGTCCCCATGCCGTTAAATTTACAAATTTAGGTGTGAAAGAAGGAAATATTTGAAAACAGCTCAGCTTATCTACCAAATGTTTGCAGTTACATCATGCTGACATCACTATAATAACAATGCATTGCACTATTACACTTGTTTTTATTTCTAATTACTTTATTTTACTGTGTATTTTTATTGATGACTCTATACTTGTTGTTATTGTTGTTGTTGAACCAACCCACTGGAACAAATTCCTCATATTGTGTGAACTTTACCTGGCAACAAATCTGTTTCTGATTCTGAACTTTGGCAGTTAATCAAGACAAAAACATCACGAGAGCCGCGCTAAAATTACACATAACAGCCTGTTTATACACGCAGATATACATACTGTATAACCGCAGGCTGTCACCGTTAACAGATTAAAGTCGCATTACATTTACTGCTTGGAGCTGCGCAGGCCTGCGGGGTCCCTCAGTCTACTGTAAACCAGCTCTCTGCGTTTCTTGCTGGCGATACAACACAGAGCGCGCGATCCCTGATAAGATAAGACTGCAAACAGGCCGTGTTTCTCCTCGACAAACGGGGCCTCTGGGTCCTCGCTATCGCTCGCTCTGTCTTATGTCATAGTTAATCGCAGGTCGTAGAACGTGGCGCGGCCCTCAGTGAAAGACTAAATATGGGAATCAAAACAAACTGTGACTTGATTAATGCTCGGTGAGATTACTGGAGCCTCCGTCGACGAGCAAACAATGAGAAATCGGCAGAACGAGAAACGCAACTTCGGCTTTGAACGGTGTCAAAACATGAAACCTGAGCTGTTACCGGCTCTCTGTTGCTATTTTCTCAGGAATTATGCAACACCTCGCCTCGCTGATTCCCATCGTCTCTGCTACGATATTAACCTCCTTCAAAGCTGCCAATAAATGCCTCCGATTCAATCTGGAGCTGATGCCCGAGAGATGTTATTGCAGCACGCTGTGGGAAACTCTCACTGCTGATTTGCATTGATAAGTGACAGCTAAGAGTTGGCAGGCAGGGCTGCAGAAGTGTCCTTGCAAGAACTGCTCAAAGCTTTTATCACAACACTCAGCGCAAAAAGCAGTCGTATTATGAGCTGGTTTGCAGAAGCTGTGGGGGCACAAAGCAGCACGAGGTGGGGTTTGACCCAGATTTATGCTTCAGCTTCTCTCACATATCGACTTTCAGCCACAGCTCTGATAGTCAGACAGCAGACAGCGTGCCAGCTCGCTCTGTGGTTTCCGTACGGAGGGTGCAAGACTGTCGCCCAACCTTTACTTTAATCTGTGACATTTTTCTTTTATGTCTCGCTGCTTTGATTCTCTCCTGTTGTGTGAATGCATGCGTTCGATGGAACAACAGGCCAAATTAGCAAACGAGTTTGACTGGGCTTGTCACCAGAAGTCCTGAAACACTCACACAGTTCACTTCTGCGAAAGGTCAGAATATTCTCACCGAGTCGTTTCCTTCGTCAGCTCGTTTAGCGTCTCATCCCGGACGAGCCGTGTGGAAGGAGCGTCGTAAAAGTGTGTTTAGTGGTGTTTCTGGTGGGTGCTTCAGCGTTTCCTGTGATGTTTTACAGTTCTGAATCTTGGAAGCGCTGCGGCCCGGCAGGAATGTTTGGACCGGCTGCGGGTTCGGTGTTTGGACTGGATGTCATTCCAGCCAACTTGATTTTCATTCATTTTCAGAAGTGAGGAAAATGACAAAGATTTTCCATCGTGTCATATAACTTTTATTTGTGGAATTCAAAGTGGGATAACCGAGCAAATTATCTTCTCTATGAAACTATGCAGCTCGTGTTTTTTCTAACTGACTAAATGGCCTCAACAGGACGGCTAAGGCTGCAAGAATTTACCCAGAATTACAAGAGGCGTCTGTTTCAAATGCTGGTTGTGTAATTGTTGTTCAAAGCTGGCAAATCTCTTTTTTTGCAAGTGACAACCTCATGTCTGAATGCGTCTCTGCTTTTTCTTTTTCTGACACGGCACAAGTTTGAAGCGTATTTAGTCGCGTTATGTACAAGCAGCAGTACTTCCAGCTGTGTGAAGTGACTTTTTCTGCATTTTAGACCCAATATTGGTCCAAAAACAACACAGTCATGCCTAAAGAGAGAGTTTGCTGATGAAACACAGAACGCCTTTCTCTTTCATTTTGCTCTACGATCAACTAAAAACTGAAAATGTCCATAAAAATAGTAAAACTGAAAGTCTGATTAATGAGAGACACTAAAAATTAGTGTAATCCTCTTTTTTAATTTTGTTTTTTGGACGTAACATCTTTCCTGTGAGTTCCTTAAATACCTGCAGCAACACAATCCACACAAGTGTTTCTAAAGCAAGAGAGTTGTGCCTATTTCCACATGTGGAACGACAAAACAACAGCAGAGTGACTTAAATTATTTCCGACATACTCGGCGGATTGGCTGTTATCTGACGGTTAGTCACACCGTGTGCTTTTCTTCGCCTCAGACAGGTGAGCCGCCACACGGTTTATCAGATCATTTCTTACATAACGGCAGGTTGAGCTCCACCAGGGATTTAATTTAATGTTGGTAAAGCAGAAGTTAGATTATCATCGCACACGGCCAGAACTATCAGCACTTAGGAAACCATAAGCTGCTGTTGGTTTAGATCTCTCTCTGAGTGGCAGGAGGCCCGGTGTTCTGGTGTTCTGGTGTTCTGCGGTGATGCCATCACCTCTGTGAAAACCCCTGCAGTTACTGTGGTAATGTTCTCTGACTGCAGGAGGCTGAATCAGTTCCTCTGAGCTAAACAGAAACCTCATCGAATGTTTGAAGTGCAGGTCGGCTCCCAGGGAGTGAAACCAGCGAACTTTATGCGCTTAAAAAAGGGAATCTTTTATCAGGTTTAAAGATCAAATCAGTCTTAAATCATCTATAAAACTACCTGATAAAGCCAACAAACGACTGATTAGCAGACGTTCAGCTGCTGTTCTGATCCGTTCTGCTGCCTGCACGGCTTTGCTCTGTCTGAAGTCGTTCTGGTACGCTGTCCGACCCGAGCGCGGTTTCCTGCCTACCAAAAGGCTCAGTAGGACTCTGAAGCTCTGGTCGACTGAACCGTTTGTTCGCTTGGAGGCATCAGACCACCAAGTGCAGACAGCAGCGGTCTGCCAGTGGAGCCGTCGCTCTACTGTCCACTATTGTTTTAAATCCCTTCAGGCTTAATGAACCGAAACCTCCAGCGGTCGGCACAGCAAAGTCCCCCGCACGCATCCCGATGGCCACTTTATTCTAGTTTTTCTTTTTTTTTTGTCCTTCTCCTTCCCGGCCTTCACGGGGCGCCCTGACTAAACAAGGCCCCGGGCTGTTTGCTTTACGGTGGAGCCTTTCTTTCTTTCTTTCTTTCTTTCAGGGTTTCTGAATGTTGTGGGTGGGAAACAGGGAGGGGGAAGAGAGCCAGAAAAAAGTTTTGAAAAAAAGAGAGGGAGCAAAAGTACGAGAGGATGCCAAAAAAAAAAACGAGCAGCTCACAAGACGTATTGCTTGTGTCACCACTTGGCCGCTCTTTGTCTGTTTTATTTATCTGCTGCAGTTCAGGAAGTTAAAGGGAAGTGAACCCAGATCCCTTAGAGTTTGCTTCAAATCTGCCTCGGTGTCGCCGGTTCTGATGGAAGACGGTGACGAGAGCCGACGAGGAGGAGGAGGAGGAGGAGGAGGAGGAGGACGGAGGCTTCGATAAGCTCTGAGAAATGTGGAGTCCTGCCAGGGAACAGGGAGGCCTGAGGAGGAGGGGGCGCCCTGAACTCAGCCGCCGCCGCTCTGCAGCGACTTAAGAGGGGGTTGTGTGAGGCGGCGGGTGCCTCCCTCGCTCGTGGTTGAGTGTAGGAGGGAGGTCACGGACCCACCCTCCCTGTAGAGATCGTGGGCTGACGAGGGGAAAATAACAGGGTGAACCGGCCTGAGGGGGAACGCTGCAGTGCCACCCTCTAATCACAGCCTCACTTACATATGGAGCTAAGAAACCTATACGCTGTCCTGACCCCAGCGCACTCTAGAAAACGATGCCTGGGCTGTACGACTAAACAACAGTTTGCATTGATGTTTTTGGCTTACAACAACTTCTAATGAACTTTAACGAACACAGTATATCTAGTCAGAGGAATTAGCTTCTCCTCTACAATCAAAAGTCATTTTAATTCCAAACTTTAACAGAGAAATCGTCCCGGCAGGAGAAATCCTAACCTCAAGGTGGATAAAACTATAGTTACCCAGCCATTTTTATTACATTACACCAAATTTAATTTAGTTTTGATTCAACTGAAGCAGAAATTGGAGTTTACAGTCGTCTTAAAATTCCATTAAAGAAAAGGCAAAATCCACAATAAACACTCAAATAACTAGAAACTGGAAAAAGTAATAATAAATAAAAATTTGCTAAATTATAATTTAGTGAAATAAATGTTGCTTTTGATTGTGGTTGAAAAGAATAATTTTTAAAAAACTAAAAACTGTCCCAGAAGTTTGATTACAGAAACCCTTGATTGCAGTGATTGGCTCAAAGGGTTGTTCAACAAAATATTAGTTCAGGGGTCCCATCATGCTTGTTTTATTTGGTTTTTTTTTATTTATTTCTGTTGAACCACAATTCAAAAGCAATGTCGTGATTTTTATAAAATTTTTATTTATTATTACTTTTGTCAATTTCAATTTATTTCAGCTGTTTTTTTCTGTCTTTTAATCTGAGGACGACTGTAAATACACAATGTTGAGTTGATGCAGTTACTCACTAAATTAATTTCTTGCAGCCGTGCATTTAATTAAATGTCAGGAATAGCTTCCTTGAATTGCAAACACGCATTCTTGTAATGACACGTTCACATTGGTGGTAAAACCGCAAAAGGTTCAGCCACACTTTGGTATGCAAATGTGCCACCTACAACTAAACAAATGGAAAAGAAAGACATTCAGAGAGCTACGCTGGAGGATGAAGTGTGCGCTCGGCTGGCTGGCTGGTGTGTTAACATTTAGGTCACCGCTTTGCAGCACAGACACACACATTCTTGAAAACCTCAGTGCCTGATTTTTAACAACACATCCTTGAAAGTGAGTGAAGACAGAGCACGGACCTTTAAATAGACCGCCGGTATTGAAACATCACTTGCATGTCACCGAGCTGTGGTCAGAGGAAATATTTTTGCATCGACGAGCCCTGATTTATAACCACTCAGACTTCAAACGGATTTGTTTTATTTGAACTTGTAGCCTGTTTTACTTCCACTTCACATGACTCTTTTCATAAAGCTGGAGGCTTAAAAAGATGGAGAAAAAAAAAGGACCTGGCTCGAGTTGCACAAAAGAAAGAATTCAGTAGGAGAGATGTAGATCCCGTGTAGCCGGTGCAGCGTGTGAGGGATTTCAGTATCGTGTGATTGAGGCTTTGCTGCCAAGCACAGAAAGGGCAAGAGGCGAAGTGTGTGTGCGCGGCCACATGTGTGTTTTAAACAGCATCCTGATGAACTGGTTTTGTAGCTTGAATCGATGTGTGACTTGATGAAATCCATTTGGGTCTGCGACCACCAGAACGGGCAGAACTGTGTGATTCATCATGTCCTTTAGGATGATTTATTTCAGCTCAGGTCCCGTCTGACGTCTTTATTGTCAACATTTGGTTCTGCTGTTAACATGTTCAAACTTCCATCAGCGGCGGGACGACTTCAGCGCCCGTGTGCTGCTGTGCGTACACGAGTGTTTAAACCCGACGTGATCAGATCACACCAGAGCCAGGTCCAGATGAGAGGCTGCAGGAATTCTCCTCTGAACCACAGGCGACGTTTACGAGTACCAGGGGTGCAGGGGGATGATCGCTCTGCTCAATGTCTTCATTGTGCTGCGAACACGTGCTGCGTTACTGGGTGAAGGATGTATATGAGGCGATACTCAATCCCCATTCTGGAGGGATTAAAGAGGAAAACCAGACACATGTAGCAGTAAGTTAAACTGGCAATCACAGTGAAATACCTTCACACGTATGAATTAAAAGCTGCTTTCTAGACAGTCCTGAATGTTGACCTTCAACGTTTTCAGGCTCAGAAAGCTGAAACAAACCTCACAGATGCAATAAAACAGGCTTACATGACTGTGAATCGGACGTTTTTGCTCCACAGTGGCTCCAATAACCTCTGATACACAAGCGTCATGCAGTCTATAAAGCAGTGGTGCAGTACATAGTGGTTTAGGGAAGCTGATCTGTGTTTGTTGACGGCAGGTGTTAGGTCATAAATCAGAGTGTTGTGCTCACATGAAGTGCTAAATCAGGCATCAGGAGATCAACACAGGTGAAATAATTCCTGCTCTGTAAATAAAAAGCTGCTAAATGTTGTGCTGATCTGATCATGATGATGGATGTCGAGATATTTCACTCAAACTTTGATTTGTTAGCAGCATGAACACAAAGTAATCCATCAAAAAAACAAAAAAAACATTTTCCCACGAAGGTCAAAGTGTTGGAAATAGAAACAGGTTCATGCTGATCTACTTTGACTTTTTAGATCAAGGATGATTAATATAGTGAAAAAAGAACCTGTTTGATCATGTTGATATCTGGCACATAGCTGCTGTGCCGCTAGCATGGCTGCAGTCTCTTAGTGTTGATATACTGGGAACATGTTTAAACATTCTCATGTCACTATT
>NW_007578529.1:36101-38235 GCF_000690725.1 Stegastes partitus | reverse complement strand
TCACTGACATTAGCTTAGACATGATGACTAGAAAATAGGATTTTCATAAGTAAACAATTACCATAAACGTTCACCGAGCTAATATGTGCACACGCCGATCAGCCGCAACAATAAACCGACCTGCCAAATATTGTGCCGCCAAAACAGCTCAGACCCGTTGAGGCCTGGACTCCACAGATCTCTGAAGGTTTTCTGTGGTGTCAGTGGTGTAAACAGGCAATGGGTCCTTTCTAGAAATGGTGAGGTGAAGCCCAGCACATCCTGCAGACGCTCGATTGCATTGACACCTTTGGGATTTAGAGACAGAGACAACAATTCGAACTCTTGATCATGTTCCTCTAACCATTCCTGAACAGTGTGGTAGGGAGGGGAACAGGAAATATTGCTGCTGTGAAGAGGTGTATGACATCTGCAGCAATGTTCAGGTTGGTGCAATGTGCATTCTGACACCTTTCCATCATGACCACCATTAAAGTTTCCAGCCATGTGTGCTACAGTGGCTATGCATCTTTAGGCCATTTTTCACTGTAGAAGCTTGCAGCCTGAAAACTGCTTCTGTAGAACCTCTTTCAGACCTGTTTTTTTGGGGGAAAATACCTACTTCAGCTTTGCTCCAGTCCTGCAGTGGAAAGTCACCTATTGAGCCTTGGACTCAAATTACCCCGTTGCCGGTTCACTGTTTTATCCTTTCTTGCACCACGTTTGGCAGCTACTAACCCCTGAACACTGCGAACACCCCACAAGACCTGCTGTTGTGCAGATGCTCTGACCCAGTCGCTTCGCCTCGAACAATCTGGTCTTTGTCAAAGTCAAATCCTTCCCATTCTTCTTCCTGATGTATCCCACCCGCTGACAGGTATCACTGTAACGAGGTAATCGATGTGATGCCCTTTACCTCTCAGTGATTTAATGTTGTGACTGACTAGTTCTGACTCTGTCTCCCACTACTCGTCAGCCCCCGTCTCCTAAATTCTTCCCGACTCCAGCGTGAAATCGTCGAGTGCAGCCAACAGCAATACACGTTTTATCCTCGTAAAAATAGAAGTGGGTTTCACAGCTTGGAAGGCGACACAAAAGACAAACATTCTTCTGTTTCATTGCTGTTTTCTTTGGCTCTTCGGCTTCTTGGACGGGCAGCAATAACTTCGGACACCAGAGCCGTTGGGAAAGACACCCTTCATAACTGACGTATCTTTGGCCTTTTACAGCCCAGCTCACCATTTTTTCCCACACAAAGTAAAAAGCATTCCACCTCCGAAGGCTACAGTCAAGAAGCAGTCACGGCTCGTCATGAGTCACTTTGTCCCCAACTGAAGACAGCTGGTTATGTTTCTGGAAAACCCTGTAAACAATGTTAAGTCATAATGCCAACACGCAGGACATGTCGGGACCTGCACGCCCTTTGTTACAGTCGCTTACTGAGATCCGTGTCAGGATGACGGGTGGACACGCCCACGACTTTCAGCAGATTTTGCTGATTAAACATTGAGGAAAGCATTTTTTTTGTAGAGGTCCTGCAATTCCCATGACAGCTGTTTGTGCAAAAGCATCAGTGTGTTTGTTATGTGGGCCTACGTGAGCGAACACACGCTCGTATTCGGGGGTTGCACGGGCGGCTGAGTGGGCAGGTGACCTGGATTTCCCATCAGTGGACACTCATCCCCAGGAAGGAGGAAGCTGCTGCTGCGGGTTCATCTGCACAGATACCCGATGGCCAGCGCTGTTGTGACACGCTGCTGCACCGCGAGTGATTTGTTGGCACACAAAGCTCGTGGTAAAAGTTCACAAGCTATTTGAAGTGCACAGTTTTCCCATCGTCATCCCAAATTTATCTGCTGGAACAGATTAAAGATAACACACAGTGATTTTTAATTAATTACCTTTGTACCACTTGGCTGCTGCCACCAGGAACAGCGAGTTTTGATGCTGAAGAGGTGCGCCTCAGGCTAGAATGACACATTTAAGTTTTAACCTCTCTTAACCCGAAAGAAGAGCCACAATATAAGGAGTGAACCAAACAGTAGGTTAGTCTGAGCTTAAATGGTTTCATGTTGCTACCTGGATGTTTTACATGTACAAGGCTGTAATTTCTGCCAGTAGATAAATCAAAACAACAGAAGATGTGCAGTGATTA
>NW_007578529.1:0-34844 GCF_000690725.1 Stegastes partitus | reverse complement strand
CTTCATTGAGTTTCTCTAAGTTTAAACACTGGTTGAGTTGATTGTAGGCATTTAAGTGCAGAAATATGACATATTTTACTGTTTTGCCAACAGTAGCACAGCTGCATTCACGCTTTGTGGGGCTACAGGTCACTAAAAAAAGACAATCAACACATCCACTGTGGAGGATTTCTTCCTTATGGATCCAACGAGTCCACCACTGTCTAAAATGCAGGAACCAGGAGTTCTGATGGTAAACCCGCCCTCTATAATGTGCAATAATGTAAAGCCTGACAGGCGTAGCAGCAGCTTTACTAACTGACGGGTTCACTGCCAAACCAGTTATACATCATGTCACATGATGTGTTAAGTGTTTAGATCAAAGTGACTGCAGTAATTGAAGCCTCTGCTGTTGAATCGGAGTGAAGAAATCCACCAGCGGAGCCGTTTCCTCTCCACCGTGCAGTTATTTACGCAAATCTTTCAGCGAGATGCCGTTAGACTCAACTGCACGAGCTCCATCTTACATCGTCCTTGTAATGCGTAACTCCTGCAGCGCTTCGGTGCAACACTCTACATCTAGATGTGTAGGAATGTAGCAGAGAGCAGGATGGAAAAACTACATCTAACCGCCATCCGTCATCCTCCCTGCTCCACGCGTTTCCAGAATAAACAGTTTCCTTCCAACAAAAACACGCGCTAAAGACGTTAGCCGGGGGAAAAAAACCCAGCGCAGTGGGCACATATGAAACAAATGTAGACGCGTCTCGATCCGTCCGCTCCCCACACCTGTGGTTCAGCGGCTGTTCTGCCGCTAAAGGATGTCGGAAAGGTCACGGGCCTGCAAAACATGTGGAAGCTGACGGCGAGGCCAGGTGGGTTTCGCCGATGGGAGGAATGCGTTTGTCAGCGTCGAACTTGTCCGGCGGGAATCGCTCCTGGAATGTGTCGACGTTCACAGCTGAAGGTGTCGGGGTCGGGTTGGCCGATTAGTCCGGCGTCATTCATCCTGCTGGTACGGGAGTCGACTGTGGAGATGAAGACGTGCTTTCAGAAGCAGAATTCAGGAAGTGTGTTGATTTTTAAACCTGGTAATTTTTAATTTCGCCCTTGTCTTAAAATCTAAATGGAGCCAAAGTATTTTAAATAACAAAGAAGTGACACTGCCTTCTGAGATGACACCAAAATATGATTTAAACGTCTCTGTCGATGGTGTTCCAAAAGAGGAATCGTGGTTCTTTACTGTAAAAGTGAACGGAACAAATTTTATGCACAAGTGAGCGTCTCCCCGTCAGACGGCTGTTGATGGATTGTGAAGGAGCACCTCAGTGTAGCAGCCCAGCCTGTAAATACCCACCTCAGGGCCCCCGGGGGGTCGTGACCTCCGGGTGCTCAGGGACCAGTTGCCGTTCGGGGCCCGTCTACTCACGAGAGAGCAGCGGGGTCAGCGTCATGTGACACCAAACCACTTGCCTCAGACGTCAGCGAAAAAATGTACTGTCGTCCCTTTTATGTCCGGCTCTGACAAGTGCTCGGTTTTTCCTCCTTCTCTTTCTCACAGCTGTTTGTTGAAACTGCACGCAGCACGTTTTTCTCTCCCAAAATTTCAGCCTGGTGTTTTTTGAGGATAACCCAGAACCAGGTGGTCCGTTCCCACCGGCCTCGGAGATTTCTCGCATCCAAAGCCTCATGAAAGCGGGCGTGCGGCTGCGGCCCTGTTGGGTGTGTTCACGCGCCGGGTTCTGGCGAATCGCTGCCCAAACTCTCTGCCATCTGCACGCCGACGAGCTGAGATCTTGTCTTTTCGTCCAAACAAACGAGCATTTTCCTGTGAAGTGCGTCTGTGTCACCTCTCAGACGAGCTGCAACGTGCCGCCGGCCGGGATGATGATGATGCTGGAAGATTAGCATCCCATCTGAGGAGAAAACAAGAAGTAAAAAAGCTGAAGCAGAACTCTGTCTTGCATTTACATCTGCTGCCAGTTTATCTCTCTCCATCAGCCTCCATGCAGGCAGGCCGGGGAAACCCACCAAACACCCTCCTGCGACTCCTCATTACACCCTAACATCTCGCCGGTCGCTCCAGCCAGCGCCCTGACCTCTGACGATCAGTCAACACGGTGCACGCTGAGCTTTAAAGCACAACATCTGCATTCCTTCCATCCTCAGGCCTCTCCTCGCAGCGGCTCGGGCCGAACACGACACTGCAGACAAACCGCTGCTGTCAGTCCCAATTGAGAGTAATGTTGGTGATATCAGCAGCAATGTGGTCCACAGGCGGTTCTGGCTCGGTGCTGTCGTCCTCTGAGTCAGAGAGAAGCTGCTCCGTCGGGTCAGTCTGATGCATTCTGACCAAAGCATCTCGCTGTGTCCAACACCTGACAGCGTCCCGGTGTCAGAGGGGACTACAGGTGATGATCCTCATGCAAATCCTGAACCGAGGCCTTGAGCTACACAAGTAAATACGTGTTCGGCGTCTCATGAGAGCCGGTTTTAAGGAGCTTGTGAGCCGATGTGTTTAAAAGTCTCCTTGGAAACCAGAAAGTCATTGTTGGCGTAAGAGCGCCCCCTGTTGGGAAAGTGAAGGAAGGTCGATCAGTGAAACCAAACAATCTCTTTCATCATTTAATGTCTTTTTTTTAAATCCAGAATTTTTATTCAGCATGTCGAGATGGATTTAGCTAAAGATATATATAAATTCTGTGTTTTCCTGACATGTTGCAGCCTGTAGTCATCCTAACTGTGACATTACTGATTCACATAACTCACTGTAGCGTTTATTTAGAGCACGTTTGTTAATTAGTGGAGCCGTTTAATTGTTTAGCTGAGGCACTGGAATAACCAAATCCTGTCTGTGGAGATTCTCAGTCATCCAGGTCATGGTTATTCTGGTGGATTAATCGTAGCAACTGCTTGAGTTCCTTGAAGACGTTCCAGCTCTCATCCAAGAGGCTTCATCAGCTCTGACTGACTAGTTGGGAGTTCCACATACTTATTAAAACCTGAGTTTTGGTTTCAGTTGGGGGTTTGTTGCTCAGGTGTTAATGGATCCTTCAGGACATCTGGAACTCCCAACTAGTCAGTCAGAGCTGATGAAGCCTCTTGGATGAGAGACGTCTTCAAGGAACTCAAGCAGTTGCTACGATTAATCTACCAGAATAACCAAATCCTGTCTGTGGAAATTCTCAGTCATCCAGGTTGTGGTTTTTCTCGTGGATTAATCGTAGCAACTGCTTGAGTTCCTTGAAGACGTTCCACCTCTCATCCAAGATGCTTCATCAGGTCTGACTGACTAGTTGGGAGTTCCAGAAAGAGACATTAACACCTGAGTTTTGGTTTCAGTCGGGGGTTTGTTGCTCAGGTGTTCATGGCTCCTTCAGGATATCAGTATCTGGAACTCCCAACTGGTCAGTCAGACCTGATGAAGCCTCTTGGATGAGAGGTGGAACGTCTTCAAGGAACTCAAGCAGTTGCTACGATTAGTCTACGAGAACAACCGAATCATGGTGTCTTGGTCGGGTTAGTTAGTAAGATGACTTGAGTTGGACATACCAGGAAACACACACCGAAATGGAAAATCTTTGTTTATTCCCTCTGATCATAAAATGTGTTATTGATTGTCTGTAGTCAATCAAATAATCTTATTAGGATGTTACGTCCCTGATTACACTCAGCAGAAGCTTTAGTCCTGACTTAGTTCTGTTTATTTAAATACAAAAGGCAGCTGACTAGTGTTAAAATCACATTAATGTCATAGCGTCGATAGAACACTGTATTATAACAAGATGAAGCCATTTGCTTCACCTACGAGTGGTTTTAATATAATTTAGCTGCTATGAGACGACATGTGTTGTGAATTATTATTTAAATTATATAAATACAGTTGAACTGCAATGACTTGCTTAGTTTAGGAGTCATGAATTCTGATCAGGCTGAATCGCTGGTCATTTTTTAATATCACTATTACATTACAATTAAATTTCATAATTTTAAAACAAGAAATTTCATGATGCAGTTTTATTTACTTCACTGCTTTATTCATTAGGAACAAAACATCCTAGCTGGCTATTTTCATCAATAGTCACTAAATTTGCACGTTTACTCGATTAGTTTTTACATGATGCTGACTTTGAGGGAAATATTTAAATTCATATCTTTATTAAAGCTGCATAAATTTATCAAATGCAAACCTGCACTAGAAATTTAAATACATCTGCATCAGTGTGAGTCTAAGTTTTACATTACCAGGTGCTGAGCAGGATGCATAGGGACATTTTTAGAGCTTTTTCACTGCTGCCTGCCCCAAAAACAAACAAAAAAAACTTTGTTAAAGTAGTGAGAATGAATCACAACACCTCTGATCAACTGGATATTGTTAAAACACTTCAGAAACGTGAGCAGAGTCGTGTGATAAAGTGAGTTCATCGTATCCTTTTAGGTACAAAACATCAAGCCAGCCATAATTACCTTGAAAGATATTAATTAAAGCCACTTTTACACAGAGTCTGGCGCAATATATGGAGTTGTCAGTTGTCCCTTTATAAGGTAAACCAAAATATAGAGGCTAGAATCCAGTTGCTGCTTTAAAAAAGTGACTTAAAGGTGGAGTCAGTGATTCCTCAGCTGTTTGTTCTGCGTCTGTAAATCGGAAACAAACACACAACACTGCTGCAGTGTGTCGTGTGCACGTTGGCACTCGATCACGTTTGTCCTCGTGAACATGACGGGGAGAATCTGACACATGCTAACTGACATGGTAACAAGCTAAACATCAGCAGCCCAGAACTACGGACTCCGTTTTTAACTGAACTTCCACCGGCAATCGAAGAACGTGCATCACCCGAGAGTTCCACGATTGTTTTAGTGTGATGGCAGCATCAAAAACAGAAACAGAAACCAAATATATTTATTGATAATTAAGGCCGAGGAAGCTAATATTAGATGTGTGCTCTCAAAATAGTCCAACATTTGCAACCTCTGTGCAGCAGTTTCAGTAAACATGACATTTATGAGTGAAATATTCTTCATGTTGTTATTTTGAATGAAAACAAAATGAAAAGTTCAACAGATGTCGACCACAAGCGACGAATGAATGCAGCTCATACAGAGAAAGCTCCTGGTGCTAAAAACTGATGCAATATGACTTCATAACATCTTATTGGCTGCAGTCTATCAGACAGGATGTCAGAAACTTGGCTTATTGTGACAACAATTAGGTTTTGTTGTCACACTTTCTTTGAACACCACAGAAGAAGAGCACATTCTCCATTAATGTGTTTGACCTAAATGGTCCACGTCTTCACCAACATATGATCTAATTGTTATTATTAAATCTAAAATAAATAATCATTCCTTCCTCCACCAGGTTTGATCAAATTAGACTTCAGCTCAGGTAGTGGAATGATTGGTTCAAAGTCTTCTTCAGTTTTGAAAACGTGAAACAAATTGAATTTAGGTAGCTGAACTTTGAAAAAAGAAGTTCAATAAAATTAAGATATTTTGTTATAGTCATGATGAGTGAGGCTGCGCTCCGTCCATCCATCCATTTAATCCCTCTTATCCTGGGTTCGGTTGGGTGGTAGCAGCTAAGCAGATCATTCCAGACGTCCCTCTCCTTGTTCCCAGGCCAGATGAGATGTGGAATCCCTCCAGAAAGTTCTGGGTCTACCAACTCGGTCTCCTCCTAGTTGCCAGAAAAACCTCCATCAGATTCCTAAACCACCTGAGCTGGTTCCCTTTAACTTGAAGCAGCATCAACTCCTGTCACTGTCTGAGCTCCTCACCTGAGCTCCACAGAGGGAACCACAGTATCAATATATTCTGTCTCTACTCAGATTCTGTCTCGACCACAGGTGACTGAAACATCTAGAACTTCCAGCTGGGCTCCGTCCTTACCGGGACAGTTTGGTGAAACAACCTGCATTAGTGCTGACGCTGCAGCGAACCGTCCGTCCCGTAGTTTATGAGCGTTCGTGAACAAAATACAGAGATACTTAAACTTGTTCGCTCGAGGCCGCAAATCACCCCCAACCCAGGGGGAGCGATCTGCTGGTTTCTGGCAGAGAGCTGCCGCCTCAGACTTGGAGGTGCTGACTTTAGGCGCTGGGCTGCATCCAGTGACTGTGTTGGATTAGTAAGCGACCGCTGAATACCATGAAAACTGTGATTTTAATTTAACACACAGCAAGTTTCCGTCCTGGATGTTTTCTTCAAACTACAACAAAAGAAGAATCTTCAGATTGAAAACTCTTGAGTTGAGCATTATTCAAATTCACATCACAAGAGTTCCTCCCACCGAGCTCCTCTTCGCACCACAAGATGTCGCCACGCAGCAGGGAGCGCCGCGTCGGGTCGTCCCCTGTGATTGATGGGATCTGAAGATGTGTCATCCCTCGTAAATGGATCCAGACAAACAACAGTAATGAGCGGAGCGGAGAGACACGAGCACAATGGGGATGATGAGCTGCAGAGAGCCGGCGCGCTGCATCACTTTCTCCTGCTCCGGAGCCGTTTGTCAGCTCATAAATACTGTGTTAATGACCAGTTCGGCTCGTGAAATTTACACTTTGCATCCTCCCCTGCACCGTGTGTGTGTGTGTGTGTGTGTGTGTGTGTGTGTGTGTGTGTTTGTGCGTCTGCGCGCGTTTGTGCGCGTCTGGCTCAGCACCTCTGACTTTTTACTTCATGCAGTTATGATTCATGATACCTTAAATTACACGTTCTATTAATGTCCGCTGCCCTGCCAAGAGTTTTAAGGGAATCAAGATGAGAGAGAGAAAGAGGGAGAGAGGGGGCATTGTGCGAAAACAACCTCCGCTCTTTGAAGCTGTTTCAACCTCTCCCAATGAAAAACACGCTCTGGAGTGCGCTTTTTTTCCTTCTTCTTCTTCTCTTTTTTTTTTTCTTTATCACTCCCAGAATCACGGAGGCCTCGGAGTTTTCACAGAGATAAGAAAACATTTTAACTGAAGTAGCCCCCGTTACAGCTTCATCTAACCCGGTTCCTGACCTGCACGTATGAAGCGCTCATTTATCCACAATGATCCTCCGGCGAGATCCCCCCACAGGCCGAGCCGGTTCCTGCCAAATGATGTTATTACTGCGAGTCCTTGGTGGCTGCTCGCTTTTCCCACTTACTCATCTGAGCAAATAAGATCCGTACAATGGCCGGTTTTGTTAGATAGACGGTTTGTTTTTTTGTTCAAATGTGCGCGTAATGGATAAAAAAAAAAAAAAAAAAGAAAGCATTGTTGATTTCTTGAGCGGTTCCACATTTTGCTGTTTTATTAAAAAAAGAAAAGAAGAAAAAAAAAGCCCCACAGAGTGAGCCCGAAATTTAATGTTGCGTAGCTTAAATGATGGCATGGTTCCTATAAAAATCACCAGAAATAAAAGAGAGAGAGAGAAAAAAACTGCAGGTCGTATTTTGTAAATTGCGCACAGGACACTTTGGCACATCTGTCCCGTCCATCACTGGTCCCCAACAAATGACTCCAGCGCGTAAAAAAAAAAAACAGTTTGGGAAGCTTAGATCCTCGGTGCCATACCTTCAGTTTTTCTGGTGATTTGACGCTCCTGCTCTCGCCTTATTGAAACCACACAACGCGCGCGGACCTGTTTCCAATCTGAAGACATGCGTGATGAATTTGGGAAATCATCTGCAGCTTTGCTGGTACCATATAGCCCACCCAGTCCGGACCCATGCAGTCCCCCCTCTGCCCCGAGGTATCAATACGATTAGAGGCAGGAAATGTGGGAATCCCCAACAAAGGGCTCCATCATTAAACACAAACAACCAGAGGCCTCCCAACAATACCAAAAGCGCCCTCCTCTCCTCGCTTCTCTTTCATGTCCGCGCAAGTGAAAATCTATTACTTTCATCCCAATATCAGCGTCCTGCTCTGGGTTGCCCATTATTAAAGCAGATAATCTGACGGGGTTATGCCGGACTTTGATAGGTTTGTGCTCAAATGGAGAACAGAGGGTGTAAAGTTTCTGCCACAGGTTATGCAGACTGCAGATCAAATATTATTTCTTTCTCCATTTCACACATGGTGATATTTATCAACGTGTCTCTTGGAGAAGTTTGACTTAAAAAAAAAGGCCCAGAGTCTCCTCTTATCACTTCTTTCCAGTGAGGACATCAAGCACAGCAGGCAACAAATTATTATTTTCACAGCAGCACAAAATCAGTCATTCCAGTTTTATCCTGTGTTGCGCGTCTGAAAACGTGTAATTGTGAGTCAAGTGTGCGCAGAGAGTGCGGCTGCGGGAGTCTTCGAGGAGGATTAAGACTTAAGTCTCTGCCTCACGTAGAGAAGTGTTTTGGGATTTTCCCCCCTCGCTCTGTCAACTCAGGATGGTGATCTGATTGTCCCCAAAGCGTCAGGCAGCATCTTCCAACATCAACTGTGTGTTTTAATTTTATTTTATAACCAGCTTCTGTCAGCGCTGCACATTTACGTGACCTCCTCTGTGTTTGCTGCTTCATAAAGAGATTCTCCTGCTTTACGGCTGATGTAAAACAGAAAGAGAGTTATTTCAATAAATGATTGATTTTATATCATTTTCTTTAGATTTTAATTTAGGATTGATTACAAGAGCTTGAAAAAAGTGAACATCGCTGGTAAATAAAAAATATTAACGATAAGTTTTGGCTCAGGAAAAACTGCACAAACGTCGCTGAGCGCATATTTCAAAAATGATTGTGAAATGATTTTGACGCAAACTAACCTCTTGGTACTTTTTTAAATTCGTAATTTTACAACCTTTTTAACGCCACTTGGAAATGAACCCTCTGAGAGAACCGGGTTGGCCCCCCCCTCCCAATAGTCGGTTCTGATTTTCGTGAATGGACCTCTGATGTCCGCGTCGACCTGGCACTGATGCTGCTGATGAGAGTGCGCCGTGTGGTTGAGGCCTTCTCGCTATGGCACCCTTTGCGACGTTTTCATTGGTCAGGATCCTTTTCCTCGTGCCTCACCGTGACATCACATCCACCCGAGCCGCAGGAAAGCAACAGAGATTACAGATGATGCTGGACATCTCCGAGGGCGCACGCACTTTTACGCTTTACGCACGATCACTCGCCGACCGCTGTTTGCGCCTAAAGGCACCAAAATAAAGGATATCCGCGCTGATGCTTTGCGGTTTGGAGAGTTTGCGTTGTGAGAAGTAGAAGCAGGACTGCGCTCGGAGTTTTACTTTTTTTGTGTGTGAATGGAGATGGGCCGTGCGTAAAGATCTGTTCGTCGCGTTTAACAGAAGAGCTGTCAGTGTCCCACCTGTTGCCAGGTGGTGTTGGCTTCACCCGCGGACATCTACTATGACATTAGGTTTGGAAATCATGGAGGATATTGTTATCGACGTGGTGGGGGAAGGACTTAAAGACAGCGGAGAGGAGCAGCTCTTACCTTTGGATGAGTCGCGGAGCGAGCAGGAGACGGAGACTTCCAGCAGCCAGAGCAAAGAGCGGGACACGTACAGCCCCGGACCGACGTGTCCTCCTGCTAAAAGCAAAGGTCCCGCGTCCGTGAAGCCTCCGTACTCGTACATCGCTCTGATAACGATGGCCATACTGCAGAGCCCCAAGAAACGGCTCACTCTCAGCGAGATCTGTGACTTTATCAGCCACCGCTTCGTCTATTACCGGGAGAAGTTCCCCGCCTGGCAGAACTCCATCCGACACAATCTGTCGCTTAATGACTGTTTTGTAAAGATGCCCAGAGAGCCTGGAAACCCCGGGAAGGGCAACTACTGGACGCTGGATCCCAACTCCTCCGATATGTTTGAGAACGGGAGCTTCTTGCGGCGGAGGAAGCGCTTCAAGCGGCAGCATTTTCGCTTCGACCCGCTGAAGGAGCAGCACCTGGAGCCCAGCGGGCTGCACGGCTTCCCGCACGCCGCCTACGGGCTCGGCACGGCGGCTCTGCAGCTGCCCAGCCTGGAGATTTACCCCTACCTCCATCACCACGCGCCCTCGCCGTGCGGCCCGGCCACCATCCCACCTGTCAGCAGCATCCTACCGGCTCTGTCCAGCTTCTTCTCCCGCAGCGCACTCACAGCCAAAGCTTTCCTCCAGTCGCAGCCGGGCATGGACGCCTTCTCCCCGGCCCAGTGCACCGCGTACTCCTCTCCCCTGACCTCCAGCGCTGCCTACGCCTCCCCTGCGCTCTTCCACCCGGCGGCGTCTCCGCACTTCCTCAGTTTACACCAGGAGTACCAGAAACTACAGACTCAGCGTGGCACCGCGGAGCTCGCCAAACGCATCCACACCAACAATGAATAATCAGAAAGAAAGCGGACTTTGAACTCGTGTTTTCTCAGGTAACAGAGACATTTTAACCAGAAGCTCCCAGCAGTGACAAATGGATCTGTTTTTAAAGAATGTTGTAGATACAGGAACTCTCCCTCTTTCCCCTTTTTTATGGCAAAAAAACAAAACAAACAAAAAAAAAACTTCCAACAGACGCCTTTTTTATTTGATCCTGAATTATCATCTTTTGTTTTAATATTTAAATGACGAGTTTCCTTTACTTTTTTTCTGGAAAGAAATAAAACTGAATATTTAAACCCTGCCTTATTTGTATTTGACACAGATCCATGTGGGGATGTGAAGCTTTTTGATCAGTTTATGGACGATCAAGAAAATACCGTAAATACTGTTAAAGCTGCAGAAAGTCTTTGTTTTTCTTTTTTTTTTTTTTTTTTTTTTTGTCAGATGCTAGCTTGTGTTCCATTTTCACTTCTGGATTTCTGTGCTGAATTAATATGAGGCCTCAACAAACCCCACAATAGTGCCAAAAATAATCTTCATTCACGTGTTCACACGTGTTGGATTGATGCTGAACTATGAAAGAAGCAGCCAAAGATTTGTTTTGTTTTTTTAAATGGCGAAGACTAAACTGCCTCTGAGGCCTGCAGTAGCTCCCTGGAACGATGAGCTCCTCTGCTGCGTAAAATATCTGATAAAATAAAAACCAAAGCAAAGATTACACTTAAAAAAAAATTAGATTCTCGTAATTTGGAGTCACTAAAATGTTTTCTCAGTTGTTTGAAACCGTTTTTAGAAACGAAAAAAGGTGACTAGAAAAAGCAACATTATGCATCACGCTGGAAAAGTCGTGGAGGTCAGAATCAGTGTTGGTTGGTTGACGCGTAAAATAATGTGTTAGAAAATAACGCAGGATGCATATGAAGGGGGTTCCATTATCGGACATTTAAGGGGGTCGTTTAGCTCTTAATGCAAAAGCTTTTTAAGTGTGTGTGTGTGTGTGTGTGTGTGTGTGATAAAGTGTGTGTGTGTGTGTGTGTGTGTGTGTGTGTGTGTGTGTGTTTCATAGCTATAACCCAGAAAATACATACATGCCTATAATTGCCTTATTTCGCAGCAGGGCCACACGCAAACATCTTGTTCCCGCGAGGAAATCTGTCCCACACATTTTCACGTCAAAATAATCACGCAGCCGCAGAAAAGGCCTCCTTTAAAAAAAAATAAAAAATCCATTAATTCATTTTATTATAGATGAGGTTCAGTTTAAAATATGTTGGTTAATTCCTGTGATGTTTTTTTTATTTGGAGGCAGAAGAAACCAAAAATAAAATCCTAAAAAGTTGAGCTCCACATAATGATTTTATTTTAAAGGTAATTTATATAAATAGCAGCTAAATAAAAATAAATGTTGTAGAAGAAATCCTCCAACACAAAGGCCTCAGGATGTATAAAAGCAAATATCTGCTGCTTATAAATTATCATTTTATTTAAATTTCCAAGCCCCTCTCTACAACTTATATTTAAAATCTGAATCTAAAAATCAAACATAATCTAAATTCATAGTAAAATTCAAACACACACAGAATAAAAACAAATCAGCAAATAAATATCTTTCTGCCTCTTCAGAGCATCACATTTATTCCTCCTTTCTTTCTCGCTTAAATCCACGCGGCGCTGCTCTCTACTGAGAATGACAGTAGTAAAATAATTCTAGCTCTCGGAGCATGGAAGTATTTATTTAATTCTATTCTGGGTCTGGTTTAGATGGATTACCACGCTGGAGCTCTTGGACGGGGCTGATGGATCACACCGCACGCTCTAGTCCTTCAGCAGGCTTTGGCACCCAGTGAGGGACTGAGACAAATAAAAAGATTGTTACCTGATGGGCTTTGCTGTGAAGCACTTCTGAATGAAGAGCTCGCCGAGTGTCTTGCCCCCTTTTCTTTTTTTTCTTCTTCTTTGCTTCATTCAAGGAAAATTTTTTTACACACTCAGCCCAGTTTTGTATGCTGGAATTTAATTCAATTTGTAGTGAGGTTTCCCCTTTTCTTTTCTTTTTTTGTTCCTCCTCCTCTGAAGCAAATGTCTAATATTTGCACTGCTAATCTTAAACAGAGTGGCAGGAGCTGTGGTTGATCAAGATTCATATCAGCAGCAGCTATTAGATCTTATCTGATTGGAAAACACACGGATGAAGGTGCAGTTTTCATTTAGCCTGAGCTGAATTTGCAGAAACAGGTCTTGCATGCACCTGTAGGTCACCTGCACACACACTCAGGAGCACAGGGATGGTTAAAAGAAGAAGAAAAAAACACCAGAAGAAGAAATCTTTTCCATGTAATGAGCTTTAAGAAGGAAAAGCTGTGGAGGAGCCTGATTGGCAGCCGGGGAGGGGAGTCAGGGTCACTCTGGTGGGTTGGTCGGGGGGAGAGTAGCCAGTGCACCTGATAAAATAAGCAAGCCAGACACCCCGGGCTCATGTGTGTGTAGCTGCACATCAGTTTTCCATCCTGAAGGAGGTAAAAGTTGCCAACGCGCCGCTTAAAGTCTTTTTACTTTCCCATTTTTTTCCCCTCTTTTTATGCGTCATTAAGTGTGACAGGGTTTATTAAATCTTCACTTGTAGTTCAAGTGAAAGCCTCTTTCTTAATCATTAGCAGCCAGATTTTCCTGTTTTCAGCTTCTTTTTTTTCATCCTTTTACAATTTAATGTCGTCTGCAAAGTCGCTCAGCGTCTGCAACAAGCGGATCCGGTTTCACGCCCAACGTGTCGCCGCAGAGGACCTGAATCAGCGTCACATTAAAGATGATTCACGGCCTGAGTGGACGTGACGGATGGACGTTTATGTGACGGCGTGTCAGCGGTGCGTGGGTCCAGTTATCTGGGCTGCTATCGGCCCTCCGGAGGGTTCTCTGGGAGCGGGTTCAGTCGGAGCTCCGTTCAGGCCTGACGGTGCTGCCGTACCAGGCTTTCATTCTCCGCTCGCCAACGCCAAACCAAACAGGCAAGATAAACTCATCGGCCCGCCTCGCTGCTTCCACTGGGGGAGAGAGAGCGGTGCATTCTGGGACGGGCCTCCTAAGTTCAGCCAGGACAGGACCAGGAACAACAATGTGACTGTGTTGTTTGAAATGCGTAATTTGAAATAAATTCCCCTCAGATGTTTTTCCTGTCTCGTACCGTGCTGTTTTTTTAATAAGAGTTCTGTGGCCTGCCTACAAATCACGGGTTGAGGACGGTCCCGGAGCGGGCCGGTGGCTTCTGCCATGTAACAGCGTGTTGAGCAAGTGTAAGGGCTCGCCGTTTGAGTTTTTATTCTTCTAAATGGATGTCGGGTCACTAAATCAAAACCACCCCTTGTTTTTTGGGTGGTTTGTTGTTGCCCAAGGGTGCATTGAAACACAAACTCTTGGTGGAGCTCCGGTCAGACAGAAGAGGGGCTGCTGTGGTTTTTCAGTTATCATTAGTAAATCTCACACCTTTCTACCGAGGCAGATGAGGTTTTCTTCTCCTCTCACTTTAATGGCTGACTTCCACGGGCCTCGCTCGCTCGCTCCTTGGCGTTTGCTTTTCCTGGCAGGGCCGATCCCCGCTGCCCTGCTTCGGGGAGTTATTCAATTATAAATCTTCCACCCTTCTCTTTGCTGCTGCCTCTCCTCCTCCTCCTCCTCCTCCTCCTGTGTTTCTCTCACCGGCCTATGTGTTACCCTGCCAAGCCCAGTAAAACTTTCTCTCTCTCCGCCGCCGCCGCCGCCGGTACACCCCTCTCCGGTCTCGTGCCCAAGAATTTATTATGCTCGGGGTGGCGAAGCGGAGTGCGGTGTGTTTTTGGAAAAGGGACCCCCCCTCGAGCCGCAGTGCCAGCAGATGACAGTGACATATAGCAGGAAAGCCACCCAGAAGGAGAATGATCTCACACCTCAGCCACGCGCTCGCAGGGAGTGGGAGAAAATAGAGAGGAGGGGAGGCGGAGGGGGGAGATCTACAGCTGGGGGTGAGGAGGAGGAGGAGGAGGAGGAGGAGGAGGAAGGACAATAAAATCAAGATGAAAAAGAGAGGAGTGGTGGAGGGGGGGAAAGGTAGAAGGAAGGAAAAACAAACATGATGTGATGACGCCAGAGGAGAAGAATATGATGATTTCCAAACTATGCTAAACTTCTTCTATTTTTACCCTCAGACCACGAGGAGGAAGATTTTATTTTATCTGCTCCTCACTTGTTGCCCCCCCAGCTGGCGTCCTCCTCGGCATCACGGCGACGCTGCAGGTAGAAGCCGAAACCGCCTCGGCCAGGCCCGAGATCAAAGCCAGCGTGACGTCACCCACGGCAGCCCCCTAAACCACTTACAGCGCTAAATGAGAGCCATTAGCCAGACAAACAAAGGCTTAAACCTCTGTGTCATTTAATCAGAAAGGAGGAGGGAGCAGGAAGTACAATTAACATCTGGGCCTGGATGTGTCAGAGCCGGGTCAGGCTCTCGTTACGCCGTCCGAGGCCTCGCACGGCGGTCGGCGCGAGGCCTAATGAGAGTCACTAACCCCGACGTGGCCGCGGTCGCCCCGCTCCGTCTGATCTCCGAGGAAGACAAAGTGGTCTGCCTTCCACACCAGGGTATGAAAACCAGCCGGTTAATAGCTGGAAACCTCCCTCACAGCCTGTCTGCTACCTCTCCTCTCTCCCCCCATTACATTTCTTCTCCCCCCCTCAATAACGTCTGCAGTGGCATATTACAACTTGGAAATGGATTTTAAAAGGGTGCCAGAATGGGAAAAACATGGATTGGCTCAAGGGAAGCAGATTAAGTGGGCATGCCAAACCTCACGCTTTGTAAGAAACAAGAAAAAGACCCTTTTTTTTTAATGCTCAGAGTTAAGGACCAACCGCAGAGTGGAGGGAAATCAAAAAAATATAAAAAATCCCACCCTCTTCGAAAGAGAGAATGAAAATTCCAGGCGGCGAGTTGTCACCTCATACGAGTGCTTTTCCCCCTCCGGTGTCACCGACGCTGTAAGGTGCTGTCAGCGTGGTCGTAGTCGTCGTCGTCGGAGGAGGAGGAGGAGGAGGACGGGCTTTGCTGTTTTTAATCACCGCTGCAGGTCTCTGTGTGCTCAGGGAACTGTAAAGCCAATTCACAGGCCTGCAAACATCCTGTAACAGCAACATAAATCCACTAATTCGGGCCTTTGTGTTTGGTAATGGATGTTGTGCCGTGCTACGTAGATGCGATACGACGGGATTGATTGCTCTTGAAGATCACTGCTTTCCAGCGCCGCCCTGCCACCCAAACCGTCAGCCGACCAGCCCGTTCATCCCGTAGCTGCCTCCGTTGGTGGTCCCTGGTGTAAGCTATATTTTCCCCTCACTTCTCTCGCTCGGCTCTCTCTTTTTTTTTTTTTTATAGCTAACACAAAATTGTTCCTAATTCGCTGCTGCTAGAGGGGGGTAATTTGCGGCTTTTGGCTGAGTGTCGCAAGCCCCAAATTTGAAAAAGCTGCTGAGTTTGAAGGCGTTCTGTGAGACGCGGTGAGAGGAGAGAGAGAGAGAGAGAAGGCCCGAATTCAATCAGTCGGAGAGGGAAAAACAGCAAAAACATGATAAGCCTCGCAAGGCTGAAGACTGCCATGCGATAATAACTGTTGTAAGCCGTGGCCACCAATAATTACGGCTCCGAGTTAATGCGATTTCTGTTGAGCCTGTGAAAACACTCATATTCTAATCAGACGCTCTTGGCCGAAACGTCGTAGCTCGTATTTCAGTTGAGTTTGTCGTGTCGAGATAAAAACTCCGTGCAGCTGCAACAGAATGCCATCTGTGAAGGAGAAAACAGATGGATATTCCTAAAGGTCGCTTAATGACGAGTCCTGGTTTAGCGATTATCTCTCAGGTAGGACTCAGTATGTGAAGGTCAGAGGAGCACTTTTTAAAAAATCTTTATTTAACCAGAAAAAAGGCTCGCGGAGACATAATTTAGCTGGTTACAGACCACATAGTAATTCAAATAGGTTTACATAAGGATTAAAAGTGCATTATGTGATCGTAAAATTACCAAAATATATGTCAGGAGTCATTAACGTCAGGGTTCACATGTGTCTGCCTACCTAGCGGAGTGCCACAAGGTTCTGTACTCGTCACACTTCATTTTCTCTTCGTAAAGTTAATTTTCTTATTAAAATGCAAATGCTAATGTTCTGCAAACCCGTGGATCTTCTTTCCAGGATGCATCTTTATTATTTAAGACTCTTTAGACGAGTACAGATTAAAATAAATAATGCTAGGATGCTCACTGGAAGTTGTTGCTTGTTGCTAATGAAGGTATTTGGCTTCGTAAACATCTTGCTTTTATAAGTAAAGTTTGACTTTTTGGTAAATATTTGTATTTGTTTTCTCATTCACAGTTCTACTCTCGTGTGTGTAACTATGAAGCTACCACCAGCAGCCAGCTAGCTTAGCTTAGCACAAAGACTGAAGACATTTAACAGTATTGCTAGGGCTAGCAGTTAGCTCAACAACATATGTTTAGTGAGCTTTAAACGGGCTGACAGGAGACTTTTGTTGCTGTTTCCCTTTTTTTTCCCCAAATGTCATGCTAAGCTAATGGAGCTAGCTGGTGGTGGTAGCTTTGTATTCACCACAGAGACACAAGAGAGGTATAAATCTCCTCAGCTGATTATAGTGATTTGTTGTGGCAGCGCATTTCAACACACTGTCATCACGCTCGTTGACGTTTGTAATTAAATCAGAACGAGTCACATTTCATTGTGTTTCGGCTTCCAGCGAGTTCAGCAGCCATCTTTAGTTGGTCTGTTGAGTCTTTAAAAAATATATGCAACCGTTCTGGGCAAATATGATCACATGTCTGCAAATGAATAATATCAGTGAAGTAGCTCGATTAATATAAGACATTTAGAATTAGGAATTTGAAAGAAATCTACATTTTGAGGGCAAAGTTCAAGCTGTGGAATTAACAGACTGTATAAACACACGGACGTAGCTTCAGCAGACTGAAGCCACCTGTTAGTTTGTGGGCTGCTGTTTTGAATCCAATTTAGAAATAATCCGTCCCCATCGTTGTCTTTTGAAACCAGACATAACAAACAAATTGCAGATCTGTCAGGACGATCACAGGGTAACCCCACCCCTAAAACAAATCCTGATTTATCGTCTGTTTTATTCTAAATGGAACCTTAATTTACAAAAATAACATCACACAGTGGTGAAGGAGACTTAAAACTAGCAACTGAGACCATAAACTCTTTAGGAAGATGTTTAGCGAGGTAGCAAATCAAATCAGAAGTAGGATCACTTTCTCATAGACTTCTTTTTTGCAGCCAGAGGAGTCGCCCCCTGCTGGCTGTTGGAAAGAATGCAGATTTAAGAGACTTCAATGTTAGTTTTAATTTGTAAAATTTAGTTCTAATTACATTTGCTAATGACTATTTCGGGCAGTAGTGCATGGCTGGATGTCGACTTTATTTATTTCTTTTTTTTAATACATCAGAATACTAAGCGGAGAATTTTCAGCATTTATAAAAAATGACCAAAGATGTGTAACCTCGATATGTTTTACGATTATGATCCTGATTTAAAGTGTGTGAACATTAATTATCAAGCAAGTTAAGACACTGAAACAGCTTGAAAAAAATAATGGATTACAAGTTAAATTAGCAAAAAGTTTTGGCTTATTTAAAGTCGTGTTTATGGTTGATATATTATATTCTACATATTCTACTCTTTACACTTACATTGCTGTATTTTTACTTATATTTTCCTCTTGTTTTTTTTATTGTACTTATTATTTATTTAGCTTTTTTCTTTACAAACCGGGACCTGTGTTGTAATTTCGAGCTGGCACGACAAATAAAGTTCCTTGAATCCTTGATATTGATGCAAGTTTGACCAGAACGCCTAAACAACGACGATTCGACTGTAAGAAATAATATTAGAACAACAGTTTCCCAGAGGTTCACACCGAAGGGATCAATAAAGTCTTATTCTATTCTAGAGCAGCATCCGTTTTTGTACAACTAATGGGGTTAATTATAATTTAAAAATGCGACATCGATGCGACCCGTCGTCCATGTGATGCTGCAGAGACGAGCAGACAGGAAGCTGCTGCTGGATCTGGATCTCTCCTTCCACCCAGAGCTCCACGTTCCTCCAGGGCTCCTCCGTGGCCTCGTCAACACGACGGCCCTGAGAGGTGCTCATTCATTTTGATTAACTGGGCCTTCCTCACTCTCATCCCATCCTCGGCGGTTCGCTCTCTCCTCGGGGGGGGAGAAGCCCTCATGGATGTTTTTTTTTTTTCTTTATCCCACATGGTTTTTCGCTTCCACAACAGCACGTCATTACCCGAGTGTTTAAACACTTAAGAACAGTTTAAAAGGAGGGAGAGGAGGAGGAGGTGGTGGTGGTAGAGGAGGAGGAGGAGGAGGAGTGAAAAAACACTCATGAGCAATGAACAGTTCTACATTAACTCTGTATCACTCAAGGGAGCTGTAAAGGCTGCCCCGTAAGCGAAATGAAGTCAATAAATAAATGTGGCTGTTGTCAGATGTCTGGAACAGCTTGAGAGGGTTTCGGCAGCGGGGCAGCCCACCATGTTGAAACCCAGGGTGATAAGTTTGGGCGGCCCCGCCGAATTAGAAGCTACAACTTGCTGAGTGCCATTGACTAATGAGGGCGGGTTGAGCTGCATGATAAATTCAAAAACAAGAGGAGCGTTTGATCCGCACCAAACCGCAGTTTGTTGAACGTCACAATGGCTGCTCGGCTCGGCTCGGGGTGAAGGGAACGCCATCGCAACACGGAGGAGGTTTATTATTGTGTGCAGATCCCACATGAGCTGCCTCTGATAGCGATGCTGCTCCCACCCCCCACCACCACCACCACCACCCATCATCCACCACCCGGAAGGCCCAGCAGCAGTCAATCAGAGCACGAGTGACAACAAACAGCGGAGAGAGAGACAGGAGCTGTCAGAGGACTCAGCACGCCGGCTTCATCTTCATCGGATCCAAACGCTCGGCTCGCCCTCGGCAGGTCGGCCCCGACGGAACAGAAAATATAAAACATGAGGAGAAGCAGTAGCAGCTGGACGACTGTTTTTCCAAGTTAGAGCAATTGATCAGCCAGAGTCCAGAGGAGGAGGAGGAGGAGGAGGAGGTTCAGAGGAAGCTGCAGGTGTGGGGAAGAGAAAACACAATCACATCTCAAGTCAAACAAATGCGTCTCCGCTGATGGAGATGGATGGAGGGTCAGCATTCCGATCCACGCTGGAGATCTGCAGCGCTCAGCCCCGAGTCCTCAATGCTGCCGCCGCCGCCGCCGCTACAGGGCCAAACATCTGGAGAGAGAAAGGAAGTAACCGAGAGAAGAGCTGGAGAAGGAGGGATGAACCCAGAGGTCAGGAGAGGAGGTGAAAGATGTTAAAGGAGCGCTGGTGTTTATGTTGGGGGACTCCTGCGGAGGAGGGAGCTGGGGGAAGGTTCACACCCTCCTCGTCCTCCTTCACCTCCTTTCTCCAGCGTTTGTCTGAATTCTTGCAGGTCAGAGGCGGCATCGCGGTGTCTCGTCGTGCCTCCTCGGCCTTAAACCCGCCTCTAAAAACTTTGCTCTCTTGTTTTTTATTTTGTGTTTTCCCCAGGAGCCCCATAAAAGCCTGTTTTCTCTACAAGTCGAGGGATGAGCTGGAGCTCATAAAGAGGGAGCTTGGAGGGCACGCCGAGGTCCTGGGCTCTATAAAAGGCTGAGGAGGAGCAGAATACCGAGTTCTATCCACACAACACACTCCACACCTTGGGACTATTTGATCCCTGTGAGCAGAGGCCGGCCTGCCGAGGACACGCTCTGTAAATTTCCCTCCCGGCGCTGTGTTCTCTGTAACGGCAGCCTTGTAAAAAGAAAAAAAAAAAGAGAAACCACAGTCATGACAGGTGCCAGAGTCAGGAATGTGAACGACGTGGATGATGAAATATTATCAGGCCGCCTGCTTGTTACTTCCCTCGTTTTTTTTTTTCTTCTTCTTGGAGTGTTTTTGTGAGAGAAGCGAAGAAAAACTGAGACTCATTTTATCACTTTATTGCAAAATGCATGAACATGTTATCAGCAAAACACACCCAGTATCATTTGCTGTTATAGTCGGTGCAGGTGGAGGTGATTTTAACTATTATTTAACCTGTTGGATGATTTAATCCAGGACTTCTCAGCCTTATTTTTCAGACATACGCGTCCAATTCTCTTAGATAAACTCAGGTTGTCCTCATCAACACCACCACTCATGTAAAAGTGTTCATTCTAATATTTTAAAATCAGTTAAACGAGTTCCTTTTTAACCTATTTTCAGCCACATGAGCACATTTTCAGAAACTACGAGCTGTTACCTTTCAAAGCGTGTGATTTTCCAGTTCTTCTGCTATAAGCTTTTCCATTGGGGTCTGACGAACAGCCAAAAGATTCCATTAAAATAAAAAGGACGGACGTCACGAGGTCAAACCAGACTTTATTTAACACTATTCATTACATTAAACTGAATATTACTCCTGTTGTAAAACAGTTCGGTCAGTTTGGTCAAGCTGGAGCAGCGGAAGACATTCATCCATGTCGTCGATCCACGACCGCTCGCGTTAGCGGTTTCTTCTCTTAGCTAACTGTTCCAACAGTTTGCCCCGTTACCGTTATCGAACCACCTCGGTTGTTTATCCACCACTGTTTAGTGTTTTACCGTTTAACCGTTAGCACGTTTTAATAATGTGTGGAACAAATCTTTTAGCTTCCATAAATTAAAGCTATTTTAACTATTTATTTATATAATATATCCAGTTCTGATTACATGATTAGAATCTTGTAATTGTTTAGCTAACATTTTGTACTCCGCTAGCTTGCTATTGCTAACCGGTTTTGTTGCGCTCTTCTAACTTATTACATGGTTTATGAATATTTATGAGATCTTATGTCGACATAAAATGTATATGACATATATCCAGGTCTGATTATATGATAAGAAACTTAAAATTGCTTAGCTAGCATTTTATACTCTGCTAGCGTGCTATTGCTAACTAATTTTGTTGCATTCGTCTAACTTAATACATGGTTTATGTATATTTATGCAGATTTTGTCTATATAAACTGTATACGACATATATCCAGTTCTGATGATAGGATTAAAATCTTAAAACTGATTCGCTAACATTTTATACTCCGCTAGCTTGCTATGGCTAACCAGTTTTGTTGCATTCTGCTAACTTAATACATGGTTTATGTATATTTATGCAGATTTTGTCTATATAAACTGTATACGACATATATCCAGTTCTGATAATATGATTAGAATCTTAAAATTGATTCGCTAACATTTTATACTCCACTAGCTTGCTATTGCTAAGCTATTGTGTTGTATTCTGCTTTCTCAATACATTAATTTATATATATAACTTCTAATTATACAACTGTAAACCTACATGAGTTTAAATACTTTTAAAGGATCCCCTGGCAGCTACACAGCTAGCCAACTTCTTGTACCTTTAGCTAAGAATCGATGATTTAATCTATTAACATATTTTAAAAACTATCATGTGCTGCATCTATATTAACCTGAAAAGTACAAGTAACTAAAGCTAAAGTATAGACTGTACTCGAGTACAGTTATAAAGTCGTGTCAAATCAAGAGCAGAACTACTCAAAGAACCTTAAAGCAAGTTTCTGATTTATGATTATTTTGGATTATTAAAAATAAAACACTTAAAAGTTTCACATAAGCGCAGTACTCGAGTAAATGTACTCGGCTACATTCAACCACTGCTTGCTTGCATGCGTGTGTGTGTGTGTGTGTGTGTGTTGTGAACAGCGCGTGTGTGTGTGTTTTTACTGCTGATGGCACAGTGGAGGATTTATTTGAACAGATGTGAACTCTCAGTGCCAGGGTGACCTCAGGTCCTACTTGGCTACACTGCAGCTGATCTCTCCGCCCTGGAAAAATAACACTCAGTTTAACAGACTGACCTGTGGAAGAACCAGCTCGCAAACACGCCGGGCAATAAGCCGGGCAATAAGCCGGGCAATAAGGCTACATTTCCTCTGGCAGACGAGTCCGATCGCTGCGTAACCTTATCGGCGTCTGCCTCGGGTTCGGGTTGTGTCCTTGTCTTCTGTGAAATATCTCAGTTACAGTAACCAGAGCGTACAGTAAAAAAACCAGGAGTTATATTCCTCTCACAGGCAGATATACGGCGCTGGATTTATCCTCTCATTGACTGAAAACGGAGGGTTTTTATACCAAACGCGCTGCACATGAGCGTGAGTTAGTGGGGAGCAGAGGTTGCCGACAAGAGCCATAAAGGAGGCGGATTTATGTGGCGGCGCGGTGCAGGCGGGAGGTCAGCGGCGGAGTGAAGTGTGTAGGGTCGACAGGGATGAGGAGACAGCAATGTTTAGAGAGAGGACAGACAGGGGAGAGTGATGCTAATTTATACCCCGCTAATTGGAAACAGCAGAGCCCTGCACCTGAACCGCATTCCCGGCCCCGTGGCCAAGCAGCGCCGCGCTCGGGCAACGTGGGAGGGTCGATGGGATGGGGGGTCGATGGGATGGGGGGCCGGGGGTCAATGGCGGCCTTGTTGTTCCTGTCGAGGGGACAGCGGCGCTTCTCGGTGCAGAGTTACTGTGTGTGTTAAACGTTTTGTGGGGGTCGTGTTGTTGTGACAGTCGCACAAACACACTCACTGGAGGCTGGATTCAGAGGGAGGACCACCCTGCTTCAGCCTAATGTGTCATGGTTTCAATCTGACACGATCTAACATACGACATGGCTGCACTTCAGCAGTCTTAGCTTCCTAGTTAAATAAATATGACAACCTCCTCAGATAATTACCGCGCTGCGACCATGCTGAGTCATAGCATCCGTTAATTATTAGACGGGCCGTGCGAATGCGCCCGGTTCGTTTTCTCCAAAGTCCCGGCTGCTTGTGAGTTTCTGATGTCTGTAATGTTTCAGTGAGTGATGGTGTATTCAGATGTTGGCTGTGACTGGGGTCTGGCACGGTGCTAAAAAATGAAGTAATCTTGGAATTTAGATTGAAAAAACATTGCTTGATGGGCTTTGTATCTGCACGATCTGTTTGCGCCGCTAAGTGAGGCGTCCGCACGCCAATTTAGGCCCGAGATCCTCAATATATTATATTTCTGCAATTGTCAGAGAGTAAATAGAAAGTCTGGTGGGTATTTCAGCTAATTTGAATATGAAAAAAATAGATTAAATGTCAAAAATAAATTAATTAATGTGTACACATGTAGCATCAGCAGTGCCTGTGATGTGCAGGCAGCAGAAACAGCTGCATAAATAATTGGAAAAATTAGCTAAATGCAATGGGTTAATAATTGAAACAGTTAAAATTAATTTAACTAACAGGTGAAATAGTGAGCTAAGCACAATAGTTTAATTATTGAGACTGTTAGCTCAAAAGAATTAAGTTAAAAGTAAAAGATTAATGGTTAAAAATAGTTAAAATGAATGATTTCACAGTTAAAATAAATGAATTAACAGTTAAATAGTTAGCTAGCTGTAACAGTTTATTAGTTAAGGTAGCTAAATGTAATGAGCATTGGTTAAAATAGTTAAAATAAATGATTTATCAGTTAAAATAGTTAGCTAACTGCAACAGTTTAATAGTTAAGACAGTTAAATGTAATGATTTAATGGTTAAAATAGTTAAAATAAATGATTTAACAGTTAAAATAGTAGCTAGCTGTAACATTTTATTAGCAAATGTAATGAATTAATGGTTAAAATAGGTAAAATTAATTTAATTGACAGTCAACGTTTACGGCTAAAGAAGAATCAGCTAAGCTGATAAATTATCGTAAAAACAGGTAAAATGGAAAATATTAGAAAAACAATTGTTATGTACAAGTGATGCCAAAGTAATGGATAAATAATGTAGCTGAAAAAGTGAGTTTAAAATCATTTTAAGTGGTTAAAGAAGGCTAGCTACAATAAATGAACGAGCAGTTCCAATAGTTAGCTAACAGTTACGTTAGCTAAAAGTAACGGATAAAAGGATTAAAACTTTAAAAAGGAATAAGCTACACAACAAAACAGCTTTAATAATACAGAAGAAAGTAAAAGATAAACAAGTTAAACATTTATCTAAATGTTAGCAAATAGTTGCTAAAGGTTAGCGGTTAGCTTAAAGCAGTGGCGTAATGATTATAATAGTTCAAATTAATTAGTTAGCAGTTAAAATAGTTAAATAAAATACTAAAAGTAATACATAACTGGTTAAAACAGTTAAAATTAAGTTTATTTACTAACAATTAAAATAGATAGCTAATAAATTAATGGACATAGTCAAAAGTAATGCATTAGCTGATCAAAACTAACACTTTAAATATAGTTTAAACCAGTAAAATGGAAAGTAAGCGATACAGATGATGGTTTAAAACATTAAAATATATGAATTAACAGTTTGAATAATTTGTTTAGTAAGTTTACTATTTATCAATTAAGGTAGTTAGCTAAAAGTAATTGATTAAACAACAGCGTAAAATAGCAGGTAAAATGAACAGTGGCTTAAATAGTTAGTTAAATATTATCATAAAATATTAGATTAATGATTTAAACACCAAGTCCTAGTGTGTGATCTCTAGAAGCTGCTGTATCCATACATCCATCCATCCATACATGTACTACAGCCAGTGTGTCAATGACATCCATTAAAACCAGCAACATCTGGAAGACGACTGGCGGCGGCGGCGAAGGGCCACGAGTTCTCCGGCTGGGGATGTAATGGTGCATCAGGAAAAAAAAAAAAAAGCAGGTTAGGAACCAGTGATTCATGCTTATTTTCCTAATACCGCTGTGTGTGTGATTCTGATAAAGCAAGTCATCAATTCAGCGCTAAGTGACGGCCTGTCAGCGTTTACACAAAGCCAGCCGGGCCGTAATGTGCAGGATACATGGAGCAGATAAATAGATACACCCCCCGAGCCCAGTTCCCTGAAAACAAAAGAGCGGACATATGGGGAGCACATTGGTGGCGGCGTTCTGATCACACGAGTTTCCTCTTGAGGAGAATACAACGAGATTTAGATGTGGTAGGGGCTGTTGTGTTTCCCTTTAAAGGCGTGTCGGTTGTCTGCTCGAGGATATTCGAGAGGAGAAAAAAAAAAGCGTCTTTCCACTCCATCACTCCCGGTGATTGACGTCTGGATAGTTTGGCTTGTGAGCCGGTTCTGGTCCCACACAGAGTCCGCTCCACTGTAGTGGTTTGAACAGAGACGTTTGTCCTGCGATTTATTTTTTTTTCCACCTAGTATCTATTCTGAGGACCGAGTTCACATCAAAACCACCACAATCTGTCTGTTTCTCTCACGATTTGTCTCTCACACACTCCTTCTCTCTCCGGCTCTGGCTGGTGGCTGAGCACAAACCATGCACAAGCTAAAACACATTTGTGTAAAGGCCGTGTTATGGGAGGGATTCTTTGATCACTGCTCGTCTGACACAGAACGTATTCCAACACAGCGTCTGGAAACGAGACCGATTGATTTTTTTGACGTTGAAGTCCTTGATTTTTAACATCGCTGCTGTCGCTCTACCCCAGATAGCAGCAGAGTCGCTGCCTGTAAGCGAAGCCCCTCTTATCGTTCCCACATTGGTTCCGCTGCCCTCTCCGGGCGGAAGTAAAGCCACTGCAGCTGCACATCCTTTTCTTATTTCTGCCCTGTCATGTTTACTCCATGTTTCTCCTCCTTTTCTGCAGGATGCACGCTTTCAAAGGGACCACAGAACAAATCAGAGGCCCGTCCCAGCGCACCGACGGCCCGTCTCTCATTTCAGACGGAGATTGAAGGGCATGTCTGCCCCTGATGGGGGGATCAGGGGGCCCCAGTAGCACCCGCCGCCGCCCCGGGGGCCTCCGTGTGGACCGTGACACACACCAACACCGCAAAGCGCCTCGGCCCGGCCAGGCGAGCGTCGGATCGGCCCCGCATCCCTCGTTAGCTCAAGGTCATGTGCGAGCGGTGTTCTGGGTTTGGCGTCGTTTGAACAGAGCCGCCGATAATGGGCCCCTGAGCAGGAGTTATTACGTGTTGTTTGGAGGCGCTCGGGTTCTGTCAGGCGTAGCTCGCTCTGAAGCGTCTCCTATTTAGAGGTTGTTCTTTGCGCGCCGCGGCTCTGAAGTGGTGTCTCGGGTCAGATGCTTCCTGGCCGAGGATGTGTCGAAAGCGAGATCAGATCCAGGTTGACGGCACGTATCTGCACCAGAGATGTGGCTCCGATCTCCCTCCACGTCTGTCTCCGGGCCTCCATTAAGCTCCCTCGGCGGTCACATGACACGGCGAGACCCGTCACGAGCCGCATGACAGCATCTGGACCTGAGTGACATGTGATGTATGTGGCAGCAGCGAGAGCAGCTCCTCTTCGCGTCTCCCATTCATGTGGTGAGGGCCGGATTAAGACTTGATCCGACGGAGCAGGAGCGGAGGGGAACCGGCTCGGGTCAGATCTGCCTTGAATTAAGTCAGTGTTGCAGCAGGAATAATACAGTCACCTCCCCCGAAACCCTATAATACTACTGAAGGGTACCGTGTGTGTGTGTGTGTGTGTGTGTTTGTTTGTGTGTGTTTGGCCTGTGTCGAGGCCGCGACCAAACCACAGCCTGGTGTCCTTTACAGAGGAGAGGGGGTCTCTGTTGACGGTTCAAACGCAGCCCGCGGCCTCGGCTTCAAACGGCCCCCCAATCATCGCACCCACTTACAGCCAACGGCGCATGTCACTTAATGTGGACCACACCATTCATCAATTATGGCGAGCTCAGGGCCCGGCCGGCTCCACCAGCACTGAGCTGTCTTGTGTTCTGCCTGCAGCCCGTCTGCTGCAGGAGGTGTCACACCAGCACAGCTTCTTTCATGCCGTGTTATCTCACCGCAACTCCAAAAAGAAAAAAAAGAAAAGCCCCTCATCCTCTGTGAGTCTGGCCTCCTGCAGCATAACGGCTCACTTCAAGCCCGTCCTGGTATAATTGTCATACATGCTCGCCCCCCCTCCGGTTCTGAAGCGTCCCACAGTAGGCCGATCCGCACGCCTGTAAGACAAACACCAGTCCGTGACCTCACCGTCCTGCTCGCTGCTCGTCTGCCCCTCGGCAGGCGAAACCGGAGTCGAATTGGAACTCATTTGCCGCCATCCGACTCTGACGTGCCGCCATGGGGTACTCGTTAGGGCCGAATGCCTCTCTGGTATCCCAGTGACAGAACGTATGTTAAGGTTGTACGAGTGAAAACAAATGACAGAAATGTGGCGACCATATTTGGGATTCTCTTTAAAGCGGGGGACGAGGGCGTACAAACCTGAACCAGACCACACAGCGGCAGCCAAGCCTCCTCCTCGGTTCTTCTTCTTCTCCTCTGTCCTCAGGAGGACGTCCTCGGTCACATCTGGACCGGGCTTTGGGGTCAGGACGAAGGGTGGCCGGTCCACTGGGCTCACCTCCACTCCGGTCCTTCCCCTCCATTCCCCTTCAGCTGCTGGTTGCATGTGTGTGTTTGTGTGTCCGTGAGAGCGCTAACCTCAGCAGCTGTGTGTGATTTGGTATTCATGTTGTCTGGGGGCTTCTTTCCTGTTGTACTTCTGCTCTTCCTGCCCGTCCTGACACCTTGTTCTGAGCAGAGGAGGCAGATTATGGACGAGAGCTGCTTCATGTCAGCTTGTAGCTCCGACATGAGGTTTCATTTCATCTGTGACACGGCGGATAAAACGCAGACGCCTTCTCCTGAAAGAGACAAGATGCATTTATTCCTATTTGTTTTTAGGAACAAATGAGGATGTTTTAAATTCATGCATTCCTCTCAATTCATTATCGACTTCATGTAGAGATAATGAAGGCCTCTGTGTAGAAACTCATTTGCGTCGTGAGTGAGGCGTGAGACTATGGCGGCGAGGCGGATGCAACAGCTGAGAATGATAAATGGCGGCAAATAAATAAATAAATCCGGCTAACGGCGACGCGTAAATGAGCGGAAAGGATCGTTTTTTTTGAAGCGGTGGACTAAAAATAACGCTTCTCGCTCAGATTTTACATTTAAGTAAAACCGACGAGTGCAGAAATCCTGTTTTGTGCATTAAAAGTTTTTTACTTGTGTAAAAGTTCAGAGCTGTAATTATCACAATAAGATAGTAAAAGTTAAAGTCTTCAGTGTGCAGATAAATATCTGTTATTTTACTGGATTATTATAATTATTGATGCAGTGACTTTATTTACGGCTGCATAGTTTGTTAATGTCCTCCTGCATGAATATCAATAAAGTTTTGTTTTAATCTAATAATACGGCGTCACAACAAAACATCAGAATATATTTGCTGATTGTATTTTGCGTTGCTAATCTTTGTACGCTAAATAAGTTGTGTAATATTTGCCTTAAGTTAGAAGAATGAAGGAGTAAAATAAAATAAATAAATGAGCATCTTAAAATTTAACTTAAGCTCAGTATTTGAGGACTTTTAAACACAGATGCAAACTTAATTTAAAAAATACTATAAACCACGTATTAAAAATATAACATGCAGTTTATAATCCATGTAGTTTTGGACCATGATGGTGGCGTTTGGGCTGCACACCTGGAAAAAATAAAAACCAACATTGCATTCAGTTTTTCAGCTCACATGTCAAAATTAATGTACAACACATTTGAACATTTAAAAAAAGTTTTTTGCAGCACATTGACTGTATAAATGTCCAATGTTTGGTACTTTTATTCCCATTTTCTTCTACTTTTTACAGCTCAGAAGCAAACATTAAATTAGAAAACTTTAGTAATGAGCTTCTTCAGGTTTAAATTAGTAAAACAAAATCAACAAATAAATCAGGATGGATGATTATTAGATAAACTGGACTGGTTCCCCTGCAGGAGGACATTTACAAACTACTAAATAAAGTCATAAATCAACTTTACTGCAACATTAAAGTGACGAACACATGAATAATTATAATAAATGTGACTCTAAAATGGGCCAATCTGCATAATGAGGGCCTTTATTTAGCTTTTAATTCTGATGCAAACACTTTTGCACTTTTACTTCATAGAGTTTTGAGTTACTTTTACTCCAGATCTAAATACTTCTCTCCCGACTGCATTCTTTGCACGATATAATAATTAAAAGCTTTCTTTCCTGGTTCGGTTCGAGCCTCAGGAACAGACAGAAGCAACAGATCCTGGGACCACGAGGAGCTTTTGTACAAATAAAAACCTGCAAACAACGAGGAAGCCTAAAATGCATTTATAAATTAAAATGTGCCAGTGTCAGACTTAAAACTGGTGAAAAACCTTAAAGCACTGTGACACACTGACTCTAAAACACTCTGGCTTTAATAATAATACAAACAGAACTTAAAATAGGAATAAAACGAAGCTTCTATCGGACTCCTCTGACTCTCTCTGGCCGGTCTCTGGACTCCAGCAGCCGGACGGGCCGAGCGCTGCTCGGTAAACAATCGCAGCCACACACTAGGAAGGAACATGAAAACAGCACTAATGGGAAAAAGATGAGAGGGCTCGCAGCGAGCACACCCAGAGAGAGGAGAGAGGAGGAGAGAGGAGGAGAGAGGAGGCCGTCGGACAACACTGCCGCCGCTGCTGCTGGCACAGCAACAGGCTGGATCGCAGCTTCCTGAGGTCACGCTGCTGCTAACAGAGTCCACCAGAGTCAGACCCAGTGTTCAGTTCAAGTCCTGCAGGTTCCTCCTCACGACACACAGTTTAGCTGCTTTTATTATTAAATAAAATGTCACATATTTTATTTAGAATTTCTTACATCTAGATATTTATTCTTGTCTTGTCTTGTTGTTGTTGTTGTTGTTGTTGTTGTTGATGTTGTTGTTGTTGTTGTGAACCAGCTTCTGATTTTTAAACATATATTCAAGGCAACACATCATATTTTTCTCACTGTTCATTTTGCACATAAATTCCCCACAATTACTACAAGAAGTCCTGCTCACATGTTTGATTTAAAATATCATAATTTGTCCAGGGTTTTCTGATCATGTGTGTCATCTTGTTTGCTTCCCTCTGGCTGCCCACCTCCTCCAAATCCAACAACACTTCAGAGCCGGTGAGTTAACGACGGCTCACACGTTTGTTCATCCACAAATCAAACCCTTCTATCTATCTGTAGTGAGGAGGCTCATCTTCATGGATACGACTCATATCTTCCCTGTAGAAATAAATTCCCCCTCCAAAAAAAATCATTAAAAAAATAAAAAATTCTCATTAATTTCTCCCCACAAGTTGCCAACTCTATCACTGCTCTCTCTCTCTTGTATCCGTGATGTGTATCCGCTAAGACTGAATAATATTTGGACAGGTGTTCCTTCATATACATTAACTTCAAGGAGGCCAGTGTGCCGTTTCACTGCACTTTCATAAGAAGAAGAAGAAAAGAGCGAGCAGGCGGTTGGATTGTGAAGCCGGTGCTGTATACTGTACTCAATACTATATGTGTAATCCCTGACAATAAAAAACTGTTTAGCACCAATTTTCCTTTACTTTTAAAACCTTCTTTTTTTTTTCCTGTTTCAGACAAGAGGAGGCCACATCTGGAGGACAGATGTAGTCCCACCAGAGCTGGTTCTCCGCCTTTGACTCTCTCTCTCTCTCTCTCTCTCACTCTCTCTTTCTCGTGTCCTCCCCTCCCTCCCCTCTTTTTGGGAAACATGAGAGCTGGGCTAATTCTCTCTCTCTCTCGCTCTCTCTCTCCCAGCCCGGCCCGGACCACCCACATTCGGAAACGCCTAGCTGTTCCTGAGGCAGAGCCGCCGGCAGCTTAGAGAGAGAGACGAGAGGCAGAGAGAGATGTAAGGATGGGTTGTGACGGCCCGTTTTAGCAGAGTATCAATTACATCAATGTCAGAGCTGGAAGCTGCCATTGTGTGAGCAGTCTGGGTCCCGGCTCGCACCACAGCTAACTTTATCCACTCGCTTTATTCTGCTGCGTAATTGGTGTTGTTTACCCCGAAAAAATCTCACAAAACACAAGCTTAATGTCGGCCTTTAATTACACTAAAGTGTCCAGAACTTGTTGTCCCTCGAGTGAATGAGTTCAGATTCAAAGATCTAAAGGAAAAAAAAACGACAGTGAAATACACTTAAAACAGCAGCTTTTATTTGCTCAGTAAGCAGTAAATATTTATCTCTCAGTTCACCTCCAAGCTTTAAATCTCTCCGATGTGAAGATCAATGTCTCCACCTTGTGGATTTCTTTGGTATTGCCTCCTATCGAAAGTGTTTCAACCATTTACTGAAGCCCTTTTTTCTATCCATCCATCATCTATACATCACTTAGTCCTCACTACGGGGTGCTGGAGTCTATCCCAGCTGACTCAGGGTGAAGGCAGGTTCACCTGGACAGGTAACCAGTCTATCACAGGGCTACACTTAGAGACAGACAACCAAGCACACTCACATTCACACCTACGGACAATTTAGAATCACCAATTAACCTCAGCATGTTTCTGGACTGTGGGAGGAAGCCGGAGAACCTGGAGAACCCGGAGAGAACCCACGCTGCACGGGGAGAACATGGAGACTCCACGCAGAAAGATCCCGGGTGTCCTCACCGGGACACGAACTGGCAACCTTCTAGCTGCGAGGCGACCGTGCTTAGAGATCCCTAACCTGGTTTCTAGATTATGACATTTGAATGTTGGATATCCCCACTTGCTCATTAGATTTTTGGTTAAAGCAGCTGTACGTCTTTATCACAACTATTAGTGAAATAATGTGAATAACTGGAATGTTTTTGGTGATGGTGATGGAACCCAGTCCTGAACTTCAGCTCAGCCTCACAGAGCTTTAGCATCTTTAAACTCAATATTTTGCTTCTTTACCATTTTCATTCACTCTCACGGCTCTCATAAGTCGTTTTTTAGCCATAGGGCAGAAAAAAGCTTCCAGAAAAAAACTGTACGGGGGCAATCCGTGTGACGTCTAAATAACCAACTGTTGCACCCTAAGTGGTAAAAAACAATCAACTGTTGCAGGTTTAGATTAAATTAGACATAACTTTATTGATCCCTTTGGTAGGGTACCTCAGGGAAATTATTGAATTGTTGTTAAAGTTTTCTTTTCTAAGGTTTTGTCAGTTGTCTGTAATGGAATTTTCTGTTTGCTGAGAAAGTTAGAACGAACACCAACTGTCCTGCTTGTACGAGGGTTAAGCAATGGCTAGAGGAGTTAATACTGCTGCTCTCTGAGTGTCCGAACTACCTCAATATTATTATGAAAACTAATACTTGGAGGAGCACTTTGTTACCGTGACACCTCACGTCCATCGATATTCTCTGTCGTAGCGACTGAAGCGTCTCGGCTAAAAACAAGGCCTCCAGTAAACACTCAAACGCTCCCAGATGGATGTTTTCAGATGTTTTCAGCTGGAAAATAAAGAAAGAAAAACACTTTGGGTGGACGCACTGCCTTATGTCTGCAGACTGAATGTAGTGGAAGAAGATCTGAGTCAAACTCAGTCGAGCCGTCAAGACGAGGATGACACACAGCAGCCGAAATAGGTTTTCAAATGTGGAAAAGTTCGTCCTATTGAGGGGATTATTAAGGATCCAACACACTTATAATTCATTCATCACTTTAAAGCTTAAATACAAAGTGTAATCCAGTGTAGAAATCGAGTAGTGAAGCACAGTGATCAGGATAAACTTGAGGCTGAGGGCTGCTGAGGCCACAGCGACACCCTGCTCTGCTCAAATACTGTGAACTCTTGCATGATATATGATCTCTCATTTGGTTTTCTGTGTTTTTCTTCTCCCCACCTCGGTAGCTACAGACCCCACCGTGGCCCCCACCATGCCTCCGAACGGCCCCCCCACAAACAGGCCTACCAGGGCCCCCAGCAGGGCCTCCCTTCTCACGAAGGTGGGCCATCTAATCCAGCCGGTCAGCTTCTCCCACAAGCCCCAGAGGAAGGACGGGGCAGGGGAGGAAGGAGAGACGCTGGCCGAGGGGAAAACACCGTCCACATCCACGTCCAGGTCGCCCACGCTCCTCTCCGCCTCCTCACGAACTGCCTCCATTTCTTCCTCCGTCAGGTTTTCCTCCGAGTCGCCGGGTTGCCCTCCTCTCCTCTGCCTCGCCAGCTCCTCCTGCCTCCTCCTCACCCTCTCCTCGGCCTCCTGGTACAGAGGGCAGCTGAAGCTCCCGCTCTCTTGGGCCACTTGCTCCACCTTCTCCAGAAGCTCCTCCACCGCCTTCCCCTCCTCCGGGCCTCCCCCGCGGCCCTCCAGGGTGTGGTAGCGGTCGCCGCATCTCTCCACCAGCTCCAGCAGGTCCTTGCGCCACGTGACGAGGTACTCCTCCAGCTTCTCGTCCTCCTCCAGCTCCTCGGTGTGGGTGAAGAGGACGACGGTGTGGCCGCTGACGGCGGAGGGCCCGAGCAGCTCCGTCAGGACGTCCAGCGCCTTGGCCTCTCCGTCGGCCGGCTGGTTGACGGGGACGCACAGCAGGAAGGCGTGAGGCGAGGGGCTGGATAAGGAGATGAAGGAGGAGATGAGCTTCCTTCTGTCCTCTGGGCTGCAGTCTGAGCTGAACCAGGCTGGACTGGACACGATCACCACCTCCAGAGAGAAAGAGAGAGGCGGCAAATATGAGGATTAAACAGTCACAGTAGAAAATAAACTGGCTTTATGTGAAGTTTTTAGCCCTGATATTGTAATCACTGCCTGACTTGGGTACCAGAGGTTTTATTTTTTTCATTTATGAGACGTTATTTGTGCGTTTCTGAAGTTAGAATCCTTAAGATGTTCCAGGATGACATGTATTCATCTATAACCGAGTATCACTGTTAAAGGATGCCAGGGTCTCGCCCCAAATTACGTTTCTGATCTGTTGACCCCCTTTGATCCTCAGGTGGTTCCCTTCTGGTCGTTCCTTAGGCTTAAGGGGCCTGAGGAGATGAGGCTTGCTTTTATGTGAAGTTTACTTTAAGCTTTAATTAGTTTTTGTGTTTTATTCTGTTTTTATCTACCTGTTCATTTTATATGTTCTCTTTTGTTTGTATTTCTTAATTTTTAGCTGCGTAGTTCTTTGGTGTGTTGTTTTTAATTCTTAAGACTTCCTCGACAGTCTCTGCATTGCATGTTTTCACTGTGGAAGCAGCTCGTGAACGCTCTCCTTAAAGGTGTTATATCAATAAAGTTATTATATTATTATTGTCAAAACTGTCAAAAGGTGCAATATACAAGATTTTGAGTATAAATGCGCTATGGTAAAGATAAAGCGGACAAAGAACGTCCTTAGCAGGGAATTACATCACAGGCTGTTTGTGTGTGTTGTAATTAGAGCTTCAGTAGCCGATCCAACCCTGTGTATATGTTAGTATATGTCACGCATTTTGTGTTTTGGCCTGAAAAAAAAAGTCATACTATAGCATGTCGTTTTTCGCAAAAAAGGTCACGTCTCAGAATTTCGTGAAAACGTGTCAGGATGTAGTATATAGTGCAAATAGTGTAATGCATGTGGTAGAAAACACCTTATTCGTTCAACACCAACAATTCACCTCTGTGTATCAAAATCATACATTTAGAATGGT
>NW_007578528.1:316396-344778 GCF_000690725.1 Stegastes partitus | reverse complement strand
ACGACATACTAAACCATGACTTTAAAAAAAAAAACGACATACTATACATGACTAAAAAAAACACAACAACCCCCCCAACATACTATACTATGACTTTTCTAAAGAAACACCACACTATACTGACTTTTAAAAAAAAGACATACTATATTATGACTTTTTTTTTTTTTTTCGAACGACATACTAAACGAGTTAGTTTATTGTCATAGAGAAGAAAAGAAACCAGGAAGTATTCACATAATTTACAATATATGACACATTTAAGAAGCTGGAATCAGAGAGTTTAGAAAACAGTCTAAATTCTGTGATGGCAGCTTGTCAAGTGGGAATATTTTGTAGTTTTTTTTCCTCCTCTGTTACAGAAAATGATGAAAAATGTTTTATCCAAAGAACTTGAGTTTTCTGACATTTGTGAGAACTGACGGAGTTCTCCACGAAGTAACTGACGGCTTGACAGACAGTGAAATCGCAGCCCCTAACCCTGCAGCCAGTTAATTAGTTTCTACGTTTCCGGCTGCGGTTCAAGCGTCAGCAGTTAGTTTAGGTTTTAAAAGCCAAACCTCGTGCGTGGTTTTACAAAATCCTGTCATCTTCCTCATTTGATTCAGTCTCATGGTGACGTTTTAAATCTATTAATCAAATCAGAATATCAGAAAAGTCCTGATTACGTATTTTCTCCAAATTGATCAGCCCCAGTTTGCTTTTATTTGGTTAATCAAACTGGAAACGCCTCCACTGCACTTGGTCGATGAGAACAGAGGTACAGGGTTCTAACTCTGTTCAGTGTGAAGTGAATCCATGTGTGAATGACAGGACTGTACACCACACGCTGACGTGTCATTTCTTAAAAGTATTTATTGAAATTTTACAATCCTGTTATAACCCCGTTGTATGACATCTCCCATGCAGAACTGTGATGAGAAAAAATTGGAAATACGTCTTGAAATTCACATTTTAGCAATTTCTCAACTGACCTTCCCTTTCTGAAAACCTCGAAAGCCCAAAAAATAGAATCTATAAAAGGCAAATCTCTCAGAACTTTGCTGCATTTTCCATTTTTTTCACATCCTCCTTTCCCCCCCGACTTTTCCCTCCCCCAAAAAAAGCCTGAAAACTAATCACACACAACATAAATGTTAACCGCAGTACAGATCTGAAGTTTTCATGGTTGCTGAAACGGAAAAAGTCGGATTCAGTTTTAACACTCCGTCCATTCAAACTGCAGGTTTGTTCTTCAGGGTCGCACGTGAACAACCACGAGACGCTTCCTGCTCCGCCGGACTTGAACCCACCACCGGAGCTTTAGGGTTTCTAGGTTTCAACTCTACATGTAAACAGTTTTGTCAGTGCACATTCACTGTATAGGGTTTCACTTAAACAGCAGGTGGTGGGTTTAACTGGGCGGAGCTCAGGACGAAGTGACAACAGAACAGGAGCTGAACTGAAGGTGGAGGTTGACTGGAACCAGATCATCTAATGCTACCGGTGTGTTCAGTGACTAGAGGTGACTGGGGTACATTCAGGACGCTCAGCGTGGCCTTTCTGCTGTGAGAATCAAACATCATTAATGTTGTTCTGTTTTCTCTTAAAGGTTTATTTTACAAGTTTATTAATTTGTCACAAACATGAAGGCGCCGTAATAATGCATTTTCTTTGACAGGTTAACTCAAAAACATTTTATTTGTAAAGAGAGGGAGTCAGAGACCAGTTCAATTGCATAGCAATTTAATCCTTGTCCAATAAGGACTCTTTCCCTGTCACAGGGAGAGGCCCTGTGGTCACTCTCAATCAGCGTTTTAATCGACCAAGACAGTATCAATAAAACTATTGATAAACGCTCACTATATCTCTAATAGTGACCATGTTCAAACAGGCATCGTAGGGTCTTAAAGAAGCCGTTCCTACGCACCCAGACTAAATGTCCACTGTCCGTCCCCGCTCTAAACCACCAGATTACAGTAAATACAAGATGGGCAGTTCACTTAACAATCAGGTTTGTTTTGTGTCAAGTCAAAGGCTTCCAGGCTCATGTTGGGTCGGTGGTACAGAGAATCATGTCGAAACGGAAAAAGAAAACAAAACATGAGAAACATGCATGGGGTAGGCTTTCCTAATGCCACATACTGAGTGTGCACACAGACAGGCACGAACGCAGATCTCCGGCGAGAAGCCTCCCGGCTCGCGCAGCGCCCAGCGTTTGACCGAACCCACGGGGCGATTTTTAACGTCAAAAGCAAAGCGCGACGCGAGCGGCGGGGGCTTGGCGTCGAGATGCAGCCTATACAGACACCAGTCTCCGCTTCAGGAGAGGGTTTCTACTACACATCACAATCTCTATCCACAGTTTGGAGTTCAGTCTCGGAATGTCAACAGCAGCACGTTTTGTCTCTCCGTCCTCTCGCGTCCCTCCGTCCGTCCGTCACTGCAGGTCTCGGTCTTCGAGGTACCTGTACTCGAAGGTGAACCCCTCCTTCTTCCTCTGGCCCCATTTCTCGTAGTCAAAGTAGATGTAAGTGCCCTGAAGGAGCAGAAGGAGAAGAGGCGTGAACAGACATTTAACCGATTTCAGATTTGAATGTCAGCGCACTGGTTGGACCACCAGTCAACGGTTAATCGATCAGTTGTCAACTATTACATCCATCAAAACTCATCTGAACATTTATTAAAATTAAAATCGTCTTAAATTCTGTCTGAATGTGAACATTTCTGGTTTGTTTCCTCTAAAACATGGAATCAGTTAAAGCTGTTCTGTCTGATTAACATCTGGACTTCCATTTATATTTTGTCTGTTATGTGAGATATGATCAGCTCTTTATTGGATTTTACGGTTTGTGCAGTCATTAGGTTGGATGTTTGCCACCTTATGTTGTACTACATTAAATTTAAAACATATACACACTATGACTATATTGAAAAAAACAACATACTGTACTACAACTCTTTTATCGACATGCTGTGACTCTTACAGACATACCAGGACTCTTTCATCACCAAACTATCCTAAACGACAGATGTTGGGTGACATCAGCCCTGAGTTTCAGTGTGGATGGACATGAAGTGTGGCTGCACCTGTTCAAACTCGTCAGTGATGGTCTTGGGCTCCTCGTGCCTCTGAAACCACATCATGTACTTGGTGTGAAACCTCCACGACTGTTTCTTCAGCGCCTTGGCAGACAGATACTGAGCCTTGGTACCCTGAGAGAGAGGCCAGTGACACCATTAGGGTCTAACACAGCAGACAGATCAGTGTGGAGCTGACAGAGCACCAGGTTTAGTTTGGACACAGCGGCAGCAGACACGTGAACGGGGCTCTGCTTTGATTCTGGGCATGGAACCATTCTGCATTCTGGTGAATTTTTAAACATCAGTTTGTGCCTTTCCTGCATGCATGAGTAACCTTACAGCTGTTTTTCCAAATAAAAGTTCTCTGTCATGTCTGGTTTTGATCTAAAATCTACACCTGTCGGCTGCATAATTACCTCCAGATAGTAGAAGATGAAAAACAGAGTCTCTGTGGACAGTCTCTGGTAGAACTCGATGGAGTCCGAGTGATGCGGTGGTATCTGGTGGTGGAAGGGCAAAGTGGGACACGGGTTCCTCATCAGGTATTGCCTTTAGGACAGAAGCACAGAAAAAAACAGCATCTGTTAGAGGAAATCATTTCCAACTACCCCAGTTTCTCTGTGACACCAGCGCAAGTCTTTAAAAATAGGTCACAACTTCTAGATTTTCTGTTTAAACAGAGGCGAAGGTCCTGAAGCAGCTGTTTCCCTCCAACAGGTGTGAAGTGTTTATCTGTTGAGGACTATTTCAGCTGCAGAGCTGGAGCGCTAACAGGCATTTACAGCAGCGGGATGCTGGGATTTAACCAAAATAAACCCCAGAGCCACCTGGTGCAGCTCTGTGACCAGTCTGTGGACAACAGGGTGGTACTGGGGAGGCTACTGGTTAGAATATAATCAATAATCATGTTTTAACCGATAACGGAGACGACAAAGAACATGCACGTCAGAAGTGTAGATTAGCTGCAGCACATCTGACTGTTTGTAAGCAGAGAGCATTGTGGGAGCTTAGCTAGCAGCGGGACCATGACAGAGACTTCTGTGATGCTAACTGACTCCTGACCAGTGATGCTGTCAACCAGCTCAAGTGTTGAAGCGTCACTGCTGGCTGAACACTGACCACGCTGTTAGCATGTGGAGCCAATAAACCAGGACATGGAACAACGTCCAGAGTTTAACACATTAAATATTATTTTATTGCAATATGTATTATTTTGATTTCATTATCAATCAACTATTAATCAATAAGGCTGCCCACTGAGTGTAGAAATAGTTCAACATTTGCATTTCTGTGTGATAAAACAGAAGCCACAGGTGGATGTTCACTGTTGTTCTTTTTATGGGACAATCAAAGATGTTTGTCTTCAGACTCGTCCTGGTTGAAACGGGTTCAGATCACGTTTTCCAGGATACAGTGAAGAAAAAGTTACCCGCTCATTATAAATTCATTGTTTACTGTCAAACACTCCCAGCGCTGTACGTTAGACGGCTGTGACGTGCTCACCTGATCCTCTCGGAGTCGGAGGGGTGAGGCATGTGTGTCCACGCAGACTCCTGCATGGCCTGCTGGTACAGCTGGTCTTTGGGCAGCGGGGTGGGGCCCAGCGGACAGACGCCCAGCGATGGGGGGATGCTGACCTCCGACACGGACGGCTGAGGGGCGGCGGGGGTGCCGGACGCGGCGGAGGAACCGGAGAAGATGTCTGCAGGACAAAGACAAAGGAAAGGACTGTTGGATACGACACTGCAGCATCAGGTTGGCCAAATACTGACTGACTGAGTCCTTTTCAGTGAGGGGTGATTAAAAAGTTCTGGTACTGTTCAACATGTGCGAGCTGCAACTATCATGACGTCGCTGTGTGGGCATCAGGACCTGAGATCCAGATGTTTCTGGAACATCAGTGATTTCTACATGAGCTCCAACATCCCACTGTGTGAGACGGCGGCGACCAGAGGAGGGTCTGTGGTTACCGACCGCTCACCAAACAGCAGCGCAACAAAAGACACAAAACAACTACAAAGAGACACGACAACGCTTCAGAGACACAAAGAGAGACAAAATGATGTCATAAAAAGACACCGAATGACTGTAAAGACACACAACAAGGCTGTAGACACAAAAAATTGCAAAAAGACAATAAAAAAAACACCACAAAGACGCACAAAACAACTACGATGAGATGAGAATGACTGCAGACACACACAGCAAACAAAGAGACACAAAAGGACAGCAAAGACACAGCCACAGACACACAACAACCACAGAGACATACAATGACTGTAAAGACACAAAACGACCACAAAGAGTCACAATCAGACTGCAGACACACAAAGCAAACAAAAAGAGACACAAAAGGACAAATGACAGCAAAGACGTCCAAAACAACTACACAGGTAAACCTGACAACCACAAAGAGGCACACGTGACTCCAGAGAGGCACAAAATGACGACAGAGACTCACCAAGACTGCAACGACACAAAATGACGGCAACAACACACAACATCACACAAACTGACTGGAACAGACAGAGAACCAAATTACCGTAATGTCTGGACTATAAGCTGCTACTTTGAACTCTGCGGCTTAAACAACGATGCGGCTAATTTATGGATTTTTATGAGTTTGCCTCGAGACCAAAGTGAGGCTGAGAGCGACGACGACAGAGAGGCTGAGGAAGTGATGAAGTGATTCTGAGGCTGTTCAGCTCCTGAAGACACTGAAGAAGACGACTTTAGTGGTTTTAGTGCAGGAGGAAGATGAAGATAGCCATCAGTGACTTTTCCTGGTAGCTGCTGGAGTTTTATTTCCTTAAGCAGCCGTGTTACAGGAAGTGTTCAGAAAAAAGCCTCTACGGTACGTATCTGTGGATGTTACCGCTACGCATTTAATTAAAGGTTAAAACATCTTTCTGTGTAAATATCTCATGTTCCAACGTGGACACCTGCAGCTTAGAGACACCTGCAGCCTGGATATGAACACACCTGGTTTTCTGTTTAGAGTCAGTGGGTGTGGCTTATATTTAGGTGCGCTCAGTAGAAACCACAGTACTCCAAATGAAACACAAAACAACCACAACGAGACACAGAAACAGCAGAGAAAGCTTCAGACTGAGAGGTGAGGAGCTCCAGGAGCAGAGAGTCGCTGCACTTTAACACTTCAACAGAGGCAGCGGTCAGATCCACATCAGGAGGAGTTTTAGATGTGTACATGAACAGCTGAAACGTTTTTGATCACCCCTCGTAGTTCAGCAACAAAGGACTGTCTACTGCCAGAGTGTGGTGCTGAAACAATCAATTCGATTCGTTATGGACCCGTTTCATCATTCATAGAGGCTGATCACAGGCTGACAGATGGGAAACACTGGACCGACACTATTCTGTCCGCTTGCTAACCTGTTGTCATCTCAACTATCAACACTACCTGACACGAGCAGCATCATCTCGTTCTGCAGCTGCTGATGAATGAAAACACCACCGATGCTCTTCACATGTGCTGTGACTACACACTAAATGAATGCACAGCTTCATCCAGCTGTTTGTACATTCTCAGCTAAAAAAAATATGCACATTTCTGCACACTGTGAACATTTCATTACTTTTTAATACTTCAACAACTATTTGGATTTGCTGGATTTGGCACATGCTTTTAATTAAAATCGTTTTTCTTCATGCACCAAAACTCGTCACGTCAGACTCTTCGTATGTTGGAAACCAGCTTTGTCATGAAGGTAATTCTGATTTATGTACAGTTTAGCTGTGAGTCGGCTCCTTTCTCAGTGTGAATGTTGTGTAAAAGTTGCGGGTAGATTACTGTTCAGAGAGTCAGTGTGTAGACTAGCGTGGTGACCTCTGTCCGTTAGATGCAGGTTGGGGATCTCTCCGTCCAGGCCTGACCCCAGCGCTGCTCGTTCTGCCATCGCCTTCAGAGAACTGAGCGGCTCCGGAGCCTGAGGAGGGAACGTGGACACACGGCGGTTAGCAAAGTGAAGTTAAACCAGGAGCCTGCAACTACAACATGGATGGGAACGCGTGAAAACACATGGCGGCAAACAATTGACTTTGAATGGAAACTAAGGACATTAAAACTTGATTATATGTGTGACTGTAGGTGGTACCAACAGCCTGTAAATGTGCATAAACAGGCAGCCACAGTTATTAATTAATTACCTGCACAAGACACATTTAGTAATCAGTCAAAACAGACAAAATTCAGCAAACTAATCAAAGCATTTGCAGCGAAGCCAACAAGTTTCTATTCTATCAAGAAGTCCTAAAATATCTGCTCATGGCATGAATCCTGCCTTAATGTGATATTGGGTACGTGAAGTGTAGGATTCAGTGTTCGGTGTTAAGGGAGCCAAGAGCAGAGGACTGTGGGCAGGCAGGGATATTTTAATAATTCTATTTACAGCTGAGTGCATCAACGCTCTGCAGCGATGTACCGAAGAGAAGAAACTAAAAAACCTCCGTGTGTGCCAGCACATCTCAAATAATTCAGCTGAGACTTGTGGCAAGCTGCTCCAATGTTTAAGAGCCGAGTTTAAATTTCATGACACACATCGACATCAGGTCAAAGTTACGCCGTGAGTGGTTGTAGGTTTTATTCCAGATATCGTAAATACTGATGATTCCAATCCGTCAAACCACAGCTAGAGGTCAACGTGTCTGAAATCACATTCTGAGGAGGCAGAACTCCAGTTTCTGACCAGTTCAACCTGCATTTAAGAGTCTAAAAAGGACAATGCAGATCTGTTGAACTGAAATAAAGACACCTGGACCTACAACTATGAATTAAACTGTAGATATCTGACACTGGAACCACAACCAGTCAGAGTTCAGCTGCAGGTAAACATAGAGTGAAGCTCAGATTTGCAAACACACGAAGGTCAAAGTGACGTCGTTTGTCCTGAAGCACGTACATGTGGGGATCTGCAGTGTTCCTGTTTGACTGATCACAGATATCTGCAGCACAGATCAAGTCTGGATGTGAAATGTTGGAGCAGCTTGCTACAGAGTTTGGTTAGCTGTTAGCGCTCAGGAATCAATAACCGAGCTGCTGGCCTAATAATAGTTTGATATTCACACTGCCAAGGTGTTAGAAGGTCAGATCAGGGAAGGACGATGATCTACTGATGGCAGCTTTTTATTGACCCGACTTCACATTATCAGCCGCTGCACCTGTAAGCGGCCTGGCGCGACCTGGGCTCACCTTGAGGCCCTCGGAGGCCTGAGTGTAGGAGTGGGGCCCGTTGAGAAGACTCCCTCCGCCCGGTGTGCTGTCTGAGAAGGACGGGGACGGAGAGCTGGGAGGCAGCGTGATGGAGCTGATTAAACTGGGACCGTTGTCCATCCTGAACCGGGCAGAGCAGCAGAGAGACAAGGTGAGGAAACGAAACCAGAGGAAACGTGCAGAGTTTGAGGACGAGAAGTGACTCACGGCTGACTGGTGGAGGAACTGAGAGACGAGGGTTGGCTGCTTTGTGACTGGCTCGGTGTGCTTAGAGCTGATTCTGTGGAGCTCTCTGCCACTACAGCACTGTAACCTGGGGACAGATGAGGCACAGGTGGGAGGAAGGAGGAAAACCCTTATCAGGACAGCAAACACTCGGGATCCACAGGTTGTCAGTCTGGCCGATATTCTGCATTTTTCTTAGGACTAGCACCAGCCCGGCTCAGCCTATCAACACTTAAAGCTACTGTTACGGACAGGAACAGATGACTGCGTTAGCTTAGCTTAGCCGTGTGTCGGAGGTGAGCTAGCAGACGTTGCTAAAGTTGTAATAAACACCTCAGTCTAACACAAGCATGCAGTTCCTCGTTACACTAAAAATGCCAGAATAATTTACTTGTGGGTGTTAGTGCAGCTTGAACTTACTCTGCTTTCAGTGCTAGGCTAATGCTATCCCCAACAGGTTGCTGTGTTTCTTATCCTGCTGCTAGCGCTACCTGGATGTTTCTAAAGTCAGATTAACTTTAATTCTCTGTTCTGACAAACTCGTCTCTCTGCAGGGACACGATCTGCAAAAACTGAACAAGAAGCACAAACATCTCCACAAATCAGGACGTTAGCTGCTTAAACTGCGGCTAACGCTACGTTAACAGCTAGTAGCTAACAGCTAAGTTAGGCTACAGATTAAACTGAATTGGTGTCTGGAAATAGATATAAAATTGATAATGCTTTAAGATCTGGACCTTAGTGGACAATAAAAGCAACAGAGAAAGATTAATAAAACATCAAACCGTTCAATCTCAACCCATCGATCTCACAGCAGACAGAGAAGAGCATCGTCCTGTCTTTTGTGTTCACTTATAGAAGTCTGCTAATGAAGCAACCTCACTATGAATGAAGGCTCCTGCATTAAATATTCATCAGCTCTAAATATTACCGTAGCTATTCGTCTTTCTTGACTGACTGATTGGTATCAATGTTGGCCCATAAAGACCACATCTACGATCCCTAGTGGACACTCATGAGGACCAGGAGAGGGAGGTGACCTACTTGTGCTTCCGTTTTGCTTTAGTCCACTCGGTGGTCGAGCTGGAGCAGCGTTCACTCCGACTCCTCCAACCACACCCACGTTTCCTCCGTTGCCTCCCATCATGCCGACCACTCCGGGGGTCGAGCTGACGGAACTCGGAGGCAGCTGGGAGGCACCGGGCGCCACGCTCTGCCCGGGAACCAGACCCAAGATGCTGCTGCTCAGAGAGCTGTGGGCCGGACTGGAGCCGAGCAGGCCGAGCCCGGTGCCCGCCCCGTTGGTGGTGACTCCACTGGAGCCAGAGGTCGGGATGGAAGTGCTGCTCTCCACTGAAATGCTGGACTGCGTGGTGCTGCTCAAACCCAAGCCTCCAGATGCTGCTGCCTGAGCGTAAGGGGCAGGTGTGGAGCCCGAAATGAGCCCTGCCATTGTGTTTAAAGGAGTGGGGTGGCCCCCCAGGCCTAAACCTGGCATCTGGTTGGCACTGCTGGTCCCCGTCATGCCGACTTTGCTCAAGCCCAGCCCCAGGCCGAGTCCCAAACTGGAGGCCGAGGTGGGCCCCGGCGTGGGCTGAGACTGGGAGTTGGGAGCCGATGAGCTGGGCGTGCTGGGCGTCGGGAGAGAGGGGGCGGTGGAGGCCGGCAGCAGAGGGTTACTGGGCGGGCTGGGGGTGTTGTTTGAGGGGACAGAAGGTTTTGTTTGAGGCGGCTGCTGCTGTTGCTGCTGCGACGGGTTCGGCGGCAGCGGTTGCTGCTGCTGCTGCGCAGGTTGATGCTGATGCTGCTGTACGGCGCTGCTGAAGCTTCCTATAAGACTGCTGCTCGTGGGAACCACGGGGATTCCTCCGACAACACTCGCCATGGACACGAGGGAGGAGGACGAGGAGGAGCCGGAGGTGGTGGAGGAAGAGAAGGAGGAGAGCAAGGATGGGGTGCCGTTCTTCACAGGTGACTGGAAATGACATCAGAGAGAAGCATCTGAAACACAACTGTCCTGAAGGTAACTGCAGAGTGTATGAGGAGCAAAGTTTACTGTGATCTATGGAGGCCCAGATAAGCTGGAAATGGCACAAACTAAATCAGAAGTCTCCAGCCGTGGTCCCACAGAGGAAACTTCAGCGCTGACAGGCCAGAACCCCTCAGCCGTCACTCTCCAGGACCAAGGATGAAGATCGCTGCGCTAAACTGTTCATCTACTGACACAGCACAGATGAGAGCCTCTCACCTGACTAACTTCACTGTCTGTCGATCGTCCCCTTTTCTTATCGTCCTCTGAGTTCTCCTATAGGAGGAGATACCTTGATGTGACAATCCACTTTTCAAATGTTGATGCAGAATTCTAGCCAGTGGATTATTATAAACACAGTGGGGCTTGAAGAAGGGTTAAAGTCAATGTAAATCAAAGTGCAAAAATTTTTCTAGCCAGCATCCCCTCAGCACGCCGACTGAGGTTTTAACGGTACAAAGACGAGAACTTACAGCAGTGCAAGTGGCCGGGGATGGAGGGATGGGTGAAGAGGAGGTGGTGGAAGTGGGAGTGCTGCTGGAGTGGAGATACATCTCATCTTCCACGTTGCCCTGACCTGACGGAGAAGTCGCAACTAAGTTTGCAGCTGCAAGAGAAGAACAGACCGGTGTCACAACGGCGACTATCCGACCGACATCGTCCTCACACTCCAGCGCTCTACTCACGGATGTCCTCCAGGTCTAAGTCATCATACAGGAACTCATTCTCCTCAAAGTCTGGGTCCTGGGAGGAATCGATGTAGTATTCGACGTCGTCCTTGATCTTCTGGATCGCGTCCACCGGCACCGAGTCGTTGTCCAGCATTCGTAGAATGGTCTCCAACATGCGAATGTGGAATCTGTGTCTCTCAATCAACCGCTTCAGCTCATCGATGCGATCCTGCTTCTACAGAACAGAAGACAAACGTACGGTTCATGACGTTTTAGGCCTGATTGTAGCGGAACACACATCCTGGAATAGAATAAGACAAAAGGATTTACCTCCTTGTCGCCCTTTTTCTTTCTCGTCTGAACAGAAAGAGACTCCACTTCGCTTTCAAACTGATCCACCTGCATATTTAGAGTGTCTATCGTATTCTGCACAAGAGAAAAACATCAGGAGAAAACATTAATGAAGCATCTGTCGACCAGTTCTAGATGTTCTGTTTTCATTCTTAGGTTCTGCCTTTTTTTTTTTTTTTTTAATGCTATGAAGACCAGTGCAGGTAAACGACTGCAGGTAAACGAGTGCAGGTGAGTGTTTTACTGTTAGCCACTGTCCCGTCTCCTCCTTTTCCCTCTGAGCTGGATCCACTTTCTGAGCGAGTCCCAAGCCTTCTTTCGAGTAGGCTTTTGTTTTTGTTTCACGTTCCACCACCTTGAACCGCTCCATTTGCTGAGGAAAGAAAAGATCACACAAGCCTCGTTCACGTCCAAGTTCTCATCAGTTACGCTTCATCCAAAAACAAGAGGAGAAAACAAAGAGTCAGACCGTTTCTATAAGTTTGCGGTTCTCGACTAGCTGCCTTTTGTCTTTGATCTCGTTCGAGGCCACCCATGTTTTTATCTGGTCTCTCAATCGCTGGGAAAAGCACAGACAGTAAAACATCAAAAACACCTTTCCTCTTTCAAATAGCCACACTTTTGTCTTAGTTAAACTGTCTTACCTGTAGTTTTTTAATCTCTTTCTTGAGGTCAGCCTCATATTTTTCCTTCTGGTTTGCATTTGCTGCATTATGGAGCTAAAACGTAGACAAATTAATGAATCGATGATGTGCAATCACATCAGTTAATAAAGCAGATTATTGAACAAACACAGAATCCAAAGTCGGGCTGCACATTTTGTCTTGTTGACAATGCAGTTTGTCCATGCACAGAAGTCAGACTGCAGGAATGTGATGTGGAGTAAAGACAATTAACTCAAACAAGTCATGCAAAAACTTTTTTTGCTGCTTCATACAAAAAGCAGAAGTCTGTCTGAGGGAACATCATCTACTCTGATGTGAGACTTCTTGGCAGTTTTTTAAACTTTATTCATAAGACAGAGTTTGTTGACCTTCAGCTTCACATGTGCACAGCAACACGACCAGGACAGAAACACTGAAAAGGAGGATCTGACTGCAAATGAGATCGACTGTATGGAAATATTTCAGCTATAGAACGGATGTTGACCAAAAGCAGGTTCTCTGTCTGCAGGTGTTGCCACTACATGAGGAAAAAGCAGTTTGATCACAAAGCTCTGTGTGAGAGATACGAATGTCTCCTGAAGATAAAACAGTCGTGGATGTCTCTGCCAGAGTTACACCATATGAGAAAGGTTCCAAATGGCTTCTTTGTTCCCACTTTTTTAAATTTATTGTATTTTCTATGCAGATGCACTCCCCTACAAAATCACCCCCATCATTCTGGAACTACTAATTCTGAATCATTCAAGTGATCAGCAGGGAAACAACAAAGCTCTCTTACCTTTTGCCAGATATCTTCAAACTGTTCTACACCTTCGGCTACTTTTTTCAGACATCTATCGATCTCACCTGCAGAGATAAAAGACGTGCTCCAGCGTCACTGCTGACAAAACCACCAAACATCAACAGTTACTGAACAAAAACCTAAAGGCAGCGAGTTACACTGTTTTAAAGTCTATCAGTTCCTATTCAGACGGAGGAGTTAGTATTTACTGGTCCAACACATAGCATCCCTGCAACAGAATGACCTGCAGCGCTGAGAGTTAACGAGGATGCTGATGCTGCTTGATGAACGTTGTCCTGCTCGGAGAAGAAGGATCATGTTGTCGGACGCTTTCACCCACAGCATCATGTGGCGGATTGTCTGCCTTAAACTATTTCTTGGACGACATACGGCGGACTGGTGGACATTTGAGTGCAACTGATCTGCAGCCTGTTCTCGTCTTTCTCTTGTCATCTGTGGCATCACATCAGTCGAATAAAGCTGCATTTTAAGGAGGCCTTTTGCAGCCACTGGTCAAAGGGGTTCCTGTGCGCCGGTCACGCTGTCTGATCATTGTCCTTTAAACCCACACCTGACCGGGCTGAGGATTAACTCAGTGCTCCACACTTTGTCACCAGTTAAACAGCTCAGGAACTTTTGGTGTAAAACTGGCTAAATTTAACCCCAACAGAAGTTAGATTATACATTTTTTCTCCCAGTCAGAATAGAAGACAATCTGAATGCTGTCTTTATATTGTTGATAGAAGATTTTAAGTCAGTAAGTCAAACTTACTAAAAGTTGCGGTGAGTTTAAATCACGATGAAACCAAAGAAAAGTGCAGGAAATAGTCAGTTACAGTTAAAACTTCAGCTGTAAATTTGGATGACGACACAGACGACATTACTAGAAGGAGTTAACGTATAGTTCTAACGTATAGTTTTGTGCAGGATCAGCTGAACTGAACAATAGAAATTAGATTTTAAGTTAAAAATAAAAACTATTTGAATGTTGCCTTTACAGTTTGATTAGCAGATTTTTAAACCAGTTTCTCCAACTTTGTCAAAAGCTGCACAAACATACAATAATTGAGTTTGAATCTATAAAGATGAGTACAGCAAATAGTCAACAGGTCACAGCTCAAACTGTGTGACTACATGAACGTCCTTTAAGCTGTTTTCTAACCAGACCAACAGAAATGAGGTTTTAAACTTTTTCTGAGTCACAGAAAACGGACGTTGGTCGGCTGCGTTTGTATTTTTGTTGAGTAGATTTTCAAACCAGTTTCTCCAACTTTAGCAAAAGCTGCAAAAATATACAATAGGTGAGCCTGAGTGATGATAGTTCAGCAAATAGTGACCCGTCCACAGCTCCTGCTGTGTGTTTGGGTGACCACATGAATGACATTTAACCAGAACCATAGAAATTAGATTTTAAACTTTTACTTTGTGTCACAAAAGAGGAACATTTGCAGGCTGCATGTAGAGTTTTGTTCAGCACATTTTCACCCACTTTCTCTAACTTTATCAAAAGCTGCAGAAACATACAAAGGGTGAGTTTAAATGAGGAAAGAGGAGGACAGCAAACAGGCCACAGCTTGAACTGGATATCTGTGTGACTACATGAACGATGATTTAACGCTCTTCTGAACAGAACAAGAGAAACCAGGGTTTAAACTTCGTCTCCGAGTCAGAATTACAGCACATTTCCACGCTGTGTTTTCGGTCTGATGAGAACTCTGCTGCAGGAACTCAGCCTGTGCACGATGCTGAGCAGCGTGATGGATCCTGAGCAACACGACAGCTTCACCAACAGTCTTACCTTGAAGTTTTCTCTTGTCAGCCATGGCTCTGACTACGACAATGTCCACATTCCGTCTGTCACAAAGTTAGCTGTGCGGAGGAAACAAAAGGTGCATCAGTACCTGTTCAAACAGGACAAAATCCCTCCAACTGAGCAGTCGGTGCGTTGCTTTCCAGAGAGTCAAACTGACGTTAACTCCATCCAGCTGGTCAGTAAACGTTAGCAGCACAAATAACGCCGCAGCTCCACAATTCAAACACCTCACACCAAAACTTCGGAATGACTGCCGGTCTATCGCTATATTACCGTGAACCATGTTGCTAATGTTACCAATCTGACTGACATGGTTGTCAGCTAAAATTAGCCAGCTAGCGAGCTAACGTACTGAGCTAACGCTAATACTCGCCACTTGCTTAGCTCGTCCACCTCGCTCGGTTACAAAACAAGCCCCACGGAGCGTGTTGATGGCCGGATTTCATATTCATGCATCATTATTCTGGGATCCGACCCAGCTCTCATATGGTGGTTTTGCGTTGTGAAAGGCACAATAATACAGAATCCGTTGAAATCGTTACCCTGCTAGCTAATATGGCTAACTGTCTGGCTAGCTAATGCATAAAATGCTAGCTAGCAGCTTAGCTAGCCAGCTAGCCAAATTTAGGAAAAAGGGAAACTGGGTCAAGCCGACCAGCTAGATTTATACTTGTGCAAGACATTTACCTAGGGTATGGGCTTTCGTTTGTCTTTTTTCAAATAGAGCCAGAACTAATTCCAGAAAGTCTTCTTTACTTCCAAATTGTGTTTTCTTTTCGACAAGCTCGCTCACTGTGATGTAGCTGAAGATGGACGGTAGCTAAAATCCCACCTCCGCGTTTCGACCCCGCCCTAAATACAATCCGAGACATCTGATTGGACGGAGCTCACATCTGTCACTGCCAGACATCCGCTGGAATGAAGGCCACCCATTGGCTGAGCAGAGTGATGACTTCGATTTAAACCCCAAATTATTCAAGTTCATGACAACTTTACATTCATTGTAGTGGGTTTATATTTGACCAGGAGGTTTCTTCTGAATGGACATCATGTAAACAAAAGACAAACGATAATAGGACAATGGTTTAGAGATGTTAATAATCATTTCTGAAAATTTCTTTGAGGTTATTTCAGTTTTTTTCCTAAAATGTCATGTCCAAAATTCTTCATTCTTTTTTAAATAAAGAAGCAAAAGAACATAAAAGTAGATTTAAGTGATCGTCATATCCCTAACACAATGTCCTACTGTCTTTTGTCTCTCGTTGGTATTATTTTCCAGCCAGAACAATCCTGTTGGTTCAATAAACATTTACCGTAAATCACATTTCGGCACGGCTGAGAATATTTGGGGCTTAACTGTAGATACTGTAGCTTGCAAATGTGGGTCTCACTTGTGCTCTCATAACCTTTTCTTGAGTCTGTTTTTAGTATTTTGTTCTTCTTTCCCTTCACGTCTCCAGAGCTGGAGGTTCTGTCTGTGAAGTCATTTCTACTTCTACTGTGGCTTCTCTAGCATATCTCCCACCGGTATTGTCTTTCATTTCCTCTTTCTGTTTACATTGATTATACATTTATCTGATTTTAATGGAGCTACGGGGGTCAGAAACCCAGTGACAATATCAAAAATATGAATAATTTTAGAAAGTAGAAGGTAAAAAGGAAGAAAGGAATAGTTAGAATTCATCATTAACATCTCTAACACACTGTCTTTTGTTTATGTCATTTCCAGACTGGAAACGTGTGGACCAAACGAACAAATCACTGTCAGTCAAAACCTGGGATTGGGATGAATAATTTGGGATTTAACTCTATGATCGACACAAAAACAAATCTGTCAGACGTTCCCATTAAAATTTTTTAAAACATTTCTTTATAGTTTATCTTCCTCACAGATTCATTCTTTAAACTGATTTTTTCATTCATACACTCGAGGAAACTTACAGTGATGACATTTAAGCAGCACGAGTTGAAACTTGATTTTTTGATCAATTTATTTACGCCTGAAACGGAAACATCTTCCTGTGTGTTTGAACTATTGTACAGAAACGTTCACATTGTGATCGCAGATGTGCTGGAATTTAAAAACATTAATATACAAATAAAAAAAGATCACAGCACAGTCTGCTCAGGTGTGCAATATTTTAATATTAACACTGACTGTATCTGCTTAAAGGGATAAAATCAAGTTGTTTTCTCTGTTCCATGTCCAGGTTGATCCGTATCTACGACACCGTGTACTGGTCAGAATCATCGGCACAAGATATCAAAACACAAAAAAATATATACAAATCAAACGTAAACATACTGTACGTATCAGGAGAATGACAGTTCAGTTTACCTCGCACGAGTTCAATCTGTCTACACCCTTCAAGTGAAACTACAAATAGTGCAAAGCCCGACTGAAGAAAGGCAGAGTTATCCAATGAGGAGTTTAGGAAACCGGTCGTCGTCAGCATCAGTGGGACAGAGAGGTCGGACTGGGCATCTCCCCAAACTGTGAGTCTGCCAACACTGACATGTCTGCTTCAGTCTGTGAACAGAAGCAGGAACTCAGAAATCAGTTGCTCTGTCAGATGTACACATGATTATTAAAGGACTAACGTGAGCCGCAGATATGAGGTGTGATCAGAAGGTTCTGACGCTATAAAAATCAAAAATGTGATACAACTTTGGCCACAATCCCCGTCCAAGTGCAGCCGCTTTGTCTCGCTGGGCTCATTTTGTGTCTGTTTGCAGTCGTTTGGAGTCGCTGTAGTTGTTTTGCATCTTTTTGTGTCTCTTTGTGTGAGTTTTGTTTCTATCCACAGTCATTTTGTGTCTCTTTGCAGTCAATGTGTCTTCTTATTGACAGTCTTGTATCTCTCTTATGCATCTCTGTGGTTGTTTTGTGTCTCTGCAGTCTCGTTGCATCTTCCTGCAGTCATCTTGTGTGTCACTGTAGTCGTCGTTTTTCTCTCGTGTAGTCATTCTGTCACTCTGCAGTCCTGTTGTATGTCTTTCTGGTCCTTTTGTGTTTCTTTGCAGTAAGTTTATGACTCTTTGCGGTTGTTCTGTGTCTGTAATCATTTTGTGTCTCTTTGTAGCCTTGTTGGCTGCATTTTATGACTCTGTGGGTGTTTTGTGTCTCTTTGCAGACAGTTTTATCTCTTTGCCATTGTTTTGAGTTTCTTTGCAGACTTGTTGTGTCTTTGTTTGTCTTTTTGTGTATCTTTACAGAAAACCGCGGCTCTTCCACTGTTAAACTGCTGTTTGGTCTGCGGGTGGGAACCACAGAACCTCCTCTGGCCACCACGATGATCATCCAGCTGATGTTGGAGAAACATCTGGAATCAGGTCCTGATGCCGACAGAGCGACGTCACCCAGCATCCTGTGTCCTGACTGCTACCGCTGCACATTTCACACCAACAGTCTCAGAACCTACTGATCACCCCTCGTACATGTCCAGTCCTTCACCTACCTGTTGGTCTTTGTCCTTTTCTTGTCGAGGAATCCGGTGCCTCTTCTTCTTTGGTCCAGCTGCATGATGCACCGCTGCAGACGAAGTGGATCCAGACACTCCGTTGATCCTCTCGTCCTCAGCTGCTGCAGCAGGATCCACATGAGCTCCAGACTCATCCTGAAACAGGTTCAGGAGAACAGTTTAAAATCCAATGGCTTTGAATCAGCTTCATTACACTTATTCATTCTGGTGCATCACACAGAACTAATTCAGTTTCAAAGCAGTCAGTCAGCTGCAGACAACAGACAACCAACCAGGTGGAGCAGGAACCTGGTCCGTGAGGCTCAGAGGGCTTTGGTTCATGAACATGAAGCAGTTTCTGTTCAGGTGTTCTTTCCATTAAAATTCATTATGAGATACAGTATTATACTCATATTGTACGTTTTCCAGCTTACAGAGAGACAATTTTCTGCATCAAGAGCAACAAACAAGTTAATCTTGCCAGAGTTAAAAGCCAAAGTAAAGCCAACTACTCTGCAAATAGTAAAATAACAAACTGTAAATCGGGAAACGATGGTCAGGTTTCCAGCTGTTCAGCATTCTGTGAACGTGTCATGTGTGTGATGCATCAGTTTAAAATCATGACATTTTATGAAAATCACTTTATTCCACATTTTGTGTAAAAAATCCTTGAAAACTCAGAAAGTTTTTAGGTGAAAATACAGCATGTGCACTAGATCCTGTAAAAAAAAAACATCTAGAAAGTTTGAGCTCCTCAGCACAACTGATTTTCCACGACTGTCTCAGCTGTGACCAACTGAAAAATCCAGTGTTCAGGTTGAACTGCAGCCAGTGTTTCCTCAGAGAGCCTGAGAGGAAAATCCAACCTACTGGATCAATGAATAAATGCAGCATGGATCAGAACCAGAGACCAGAGGAGCCAGTTGTTGTCTGGCCAATTTAAATTTCATCCCAGCCAATTATAATAACATGCAAATATTAAAATGTTAGATTTTTGGGACAAAGTTGTTATAGCACAACTTCTGAAGATCATTTTCAACAACTAAACTGAGGACAAAGGCAATTTTTTCTTATTTTAAATACACCACAGACTGTATATAGATCCTTACCTCCAGCAGTATCGTGAGCTGTGCGTTTCTATAATCATCCCCGTGAGCATCTAAAGTCTTCATCAGAAACCTGTAACGGAAAATCAGTCAAGTCTGCAGGAAGCCTCTCAGAAAAATGTACAAAAACCTGATGTTGTAACGAAGTTTCGCACCGTCTTTCTTTCTTCAAGCGTCGTGTGATTCTTTGTACTTGGTGAAGGCGACCCAGGATCTTCTGATTCACCTGAACACAACATATTTGATTCCAATATTTAAAATTACTATATATCACATAAACAGACACAGATGTAAATATATCAGAAAAGGGCACAAGTCAGGCGCTAAATATTACAAATCTATTAAAAGTCCTATCCAGTAACATGTGCAACATTTCACTTTCATAGGAATATTTTAATTTATCGTGTATTATTTCAAATTATTGCGCAATATTTAAATATCATGCGTGATATTACTTATATGACTTTTAAATTCTAGTCTTATTTTTGTTTATGTTTATTGTCAGTAACATAAATCTATGTACTTATAGCTTCAAGTGGGTTTAATAAAGTTTTATCTTATTCACACGCTCTACATATGCAGCTCACCTGCTCTATTTCTTTACACCTCCTGTTCAGAGCCAGATATTTTCTTTTATCCAGAGCTCGTCTCTCTTCGTCCTCCTGCGTCGTGTTCTCCAGCAGCTCGCTGCCTCCAGGGCCCAGTTCCACCTGAAGGAAACAACCTGGGTTTGGTTCTCTGTGTGTTTCATTAAGTAAATGCTGTTTAATTGGTTATAACAAAGCTGTGTTGCTTCATTTTGTCACAGCATCATTAGAGCTAAGGAAAAAATAAACCAGCTGCGTACACTGAATGATACAGAAGAATCTGAAGTACGTGTGTCATTAGTTTATCAGTCATAACAGCCTGCTGTTCTGTGGAACATGTGACCACGTTTCCTGTCTGGTACAACTACAATGTAAGATTTTGATTAATTTCTGCCTTTAAATGCAAACATCCCACTTAAAGCATATTTAACTAAGATTCTGGAGGAAGTGTGTCTCTCTAAAGGCAGCTTTTAAGACCAATTTAAATATTATATTTTACTCTTGGAGGCTAAAACGTGACGTTAACACTGCTAATATGGCAAAGAAAGCACTCTATCTGTGTCAGGGCTGCAGAATATATACCTTTACAGCAAGTCAGGCAAATCAACTCAAAGACATCAGGCTGCTGTTTGATACAAAAGCAAACTGTTCTCACTTTCCATGACTAATCTACAAGAGAAGTCTGCCTGACGGAACATCGTTTACTCTGATTTACAGGCTTCTGGCAACACTGAGTTTTTGTATTTTAAACTTCTTTTAAATTTTAAGATCACCGTGGTTACCTCTCCTGGTCCGAGCTCCACACCACCAGGCTCCAGCTCCGCCTCCAGGATGTGTCCTCCAAACAGAGGAGGCAGAGCCAAGCCAGAGAAATCCTCCATCATCTGGAAAGAAAGGGCATCATTATCATTTATTTTATAGATATATACATAAAGATGCACTGGGTCTAAGTTGACGGAGCCCAACGGAGGCCACGGTCAGCCTGAATTCTAACTGGTCACGCTCAGTTCTAATGAGTCATGAAGAAAGTAATTTTCTTTTATTTTGATGATGATTAAGAAAGTCATTCTCTTTTCTTTTGATGGTCACAGACTCCCGATTCCACCCCCTGTTGCCATGTCTTTTCCCATCACCTTCTGTCATGTGTGTTCCTACCTCCTTATGGAAGGGGATTAGGCACCCCAAACCTAGGCAGTAACAGGCGGCGGCGGAATTGCAAAGTTCCAAGGACACGTTAAAGATCTGATATAGTGCTGGGGAGAGGACTGAAGGCCCCCGTGTCTGATGAAGTATGAATGAACATACTGCCGTGGTACCGTCTAGTCGGCGCACTGGTCGCATGTAGGTGTGTAGGCCAGGCGTGGTACGTGGGTGACAGCCCACACCTAGCAGAGGGGCGCAAAGGGCGACCTCTGTGAACAGGCAAGGCTGGTGAAAACGGTCAAAGTTCCTATAGCCCATAGCAAAGTGGGGTAGGGATCAGACCGTCGGTTCCCAACCGGGTGGCTAATAACCACTACGGGGTCCTGTTCCATGGACTGGGGATCGCTATCGACTGGGTCACCGGCCGGTTGGGTCGCAGAGGGCAGTAAGACCATGTTGATGGCCGCGGTACTCGGCTCAATGTACAGTCAGGCCACTAACCACTATTCACTTCTGTATTTACATACAGACACCCACCCCCCACCTTTTGACATACCCTATAAAATGTGTGACTCTGCAGATGTTCGGGGTCGGTCCACCTTCACAGACCCATGCTCTGTGTTGGTGAGCCCACCGTATACCAGAATACTAATAAACACCCACTACAGCAAACTTCACATGAGGACTATGGGCAAAATGTCTTCAACGTGAGTCATGGGAATTCAGTGTAACTCACACGTCCAAGTTTCAGTAAATGCAGCATTAAATGACAGTAACAGCTATGTGCTTTACATAAACACCACAGAGAGTCCAAAAGACATTATTCTGACGTTCTTACTCGTCTGCTTTCTGTCTGTCCATCGATTTACCGTCACCAACACTGGAGCACTTTTTGAGCTTCGTTCTCTTGTTTTTCGTTTGGAACCAAAAAAAATAATTGACCACTTAATTTAATTTTTCAATTTTGATTTAAACTTAGCAATCAGAAGTCCCACATGACTTTAGGTTTCAGATGAAAAACGAAAAGGAACCATCAAAAACCTGAAGCCGAGCGTGTTCCTGATGAGTGTGATGAATGAATGTATTCTGTGAAAAGGTGAAGCACAGCACAACGTAGAGACACAGAGAACTAAGACTTTCACCGCAGATAACTTGTTAATGCTACATATGACAATAACGCCTCTGAATCCTCTGAGAAATAGTTTTGTTGTTTTTTTTTTTGACTCTGACAGCTCCGATAGATTTTCTGTTTAGTGGTTTTGAAACAAATAATTGTTTTATATTTTAAAGTTGCTGTTGTTTTTTTAATCTTAACCTAACCTCAGACCTGAGGCTTTGTGGCTCCATCAGGCCAAACTATGAGACTCTTCTGGAGTCTCTTCTTTGCCACTGAATTCAGCTTGAGTAAGGAAAATCATTTTTCGTTTTTCAGACTGCTAACTACGCCAAGTTGCAAAATATTTTTATGCATAATATTGAGTAAAATGATGTAATTCTCCGCTAAAGTCCTACTGTCCCCACCGACAGACTGTCTTTCTGTGGTACTTACATTTCTGAGTGATCAGTCCAGAAACACAGCAGCTGTGCGGATTCAAAGCTATTCTACAACCGGTTTCATCATCAACCTGCGCGTAAATCTGACCTAAAAACTTTTAAAACTGCATATAAGTCTGTTACTTATTAATGAAAGCTGGTTTCGAGCGTTTAATGGCATAAAAACGCACTGAAATCAAGCACAAAGCATCGACAGCGACTCCGTTCCGTTGTTACACTATTGTTTACGTGCGACGGGCGCAGATAATATACGTCACTCCGCAGTGTTGGACGTCCCTCCGCAGTTACTACATTTCCCAGGAGCACCTGCGCAGTTAAAACTACACCAGACAATATGGCGGGTACGTGTGTATTTTGTCATTTTTTGGACCAGAAATGAGCGAAGTTAGCTTCACCTTGAGCCCCAATGCGGCTTTGATATACACATTAAATATGAAAAATTCCTCTGAATGACGCTTATAGTGACTTTAACAGGATGATATTAATCAGAAACAAAACGGAAAATGTGACCTTGGTTGTGCTGCTAATGTTAGCTAACGTTAGCTAGCGTTAGCAGCAGCAGAAGGGTTTTATTAATGTGATGTTTTTTTTCCCTGCAGGAATCGGAGCGTTTCTGAAGAATGCGTGGAATAAGGAGCCCGTTGTCTTGCTTTCTTGCACGTTAGGAATAGTAGGTGAGTAGCTGCTGAATACACGGAGCTCAGACAAGAGACAGATGACAGTGGAGTCAACAGATAGTAAATAAACAGCGTCTGTATTTTTTCACACCCTGATATCTGCTGATCCAACTGTCACATCAACACTGTTGAGCACATAATACATACATTTGTTGAAGGTAACCTACCTTTATGACAACAGTGTCTTCATTTTTATTTCTACCGTTTTACTGAAAAGAACAAAAATGACCATAAAATAACCAGACCAGAAACTGTCCTGCTCCTTTAATGTTGCTTTTCCTGAAACACTGGATGCAAATTACTTTCATATTTGCTTGTTGATGCTGCAGCTGAATATATTTAAGTTAGTCTGAGTAATATTGTCTGGTTTAGTTTCTGACTGGAGGGCGAACAAAAGACGTCGCCTTTAGTTTTAAGATGCTATGAGCATTTTCACCATCCTGTCACACTTTAGAGATAAAACAATAAAAATAATTCAAAAATGAATAACATCTCTCGACAAACTGGAGGTGGACTTGACTGAAAGTGGTGATTATTTGAATTGTCAGTTAGTCTGTTGAGGATTTTCTGGATCAACCAAAAATCAGTTTGGTCTATGAAATGTTAGAAAATGGTAAAAATGTGGATCTGTGTTTCCTCAAATGTCTTGTTTTCCAGTTTACTCTCACAGAGGAGCAAAGAAACCAGAAAATATTCACATTGAAGAAGCTGCAATCACAGAATTTAAACTTCTTTCCTAAAACAAACTGATGGATTATCAGACGAGCTGCTCCTTATTGCTTCAGCTGTGACTGTAGTGTAGTGCTGATGTCCTGTGAGTGAAGTAATAAATAATATTTTGTCTCCCGTCAGGTTCTATCCTTCCATTCGTCAGCCCCTACACCAAATACACGACGATGCTGAACTCATCGATGCCGTACATCTACCCTGGTAAACACTGTTACTTCACCGCAGCTCGTGTCCGACGGTTTCGTCTGTTTTATGAAGCATTAAAGCCTCTTTTCTTAATTTTCAGTTCCAGTGCGAGATGATGGAAACATGCCCGACGTTCCTGCACATCCGTGTGAACCGAAAGGAAGGAGCCTGGCGTGGGTAAAAACGCTCTAACTTGTTGCCCTCAACGCCGACGTCTGCGTCGTTCCTCCTGTGCATGTCTGTGCGCACTTGTCTGAGATTAAAGATTCTATTTAATTCTACTTCTGCGCTGTCTTTTTTGGTCTGGAGTCATTCAGGACATTAGAACAGAACACAAATGTTTCAGCATCTTGTTCAACCGAAATTGAATCTTCATGTTTTGAAACTTGACCTGCTTATGTTTGAATTATTTAAAAAAAAGAGTGAGATTCACTTCAAAGTTTTGTGTTACTCCCAAACGAGACTGAAAACATAGTTAGATTTTTTTTCAACATCTGTCATTCTGAGGCAGCTGCAGTGGACGCTGCACATCCACAGCTTAAACAAACTTTAAGGTAAAACACTGCAGGTTATTATTAAACTTCCCAGCTGATTACTGACATTAGAACAAGTTTAGTTTTTGCTTGAAATATGAAAATTTCATATTATCTTGCTAAAAATGCAGAATTTTGTAATAGTTTCCATAACAGACATCTAAACTTTGGATAAAGTCAGCTTTAAAATTCCTGTTTCACATTATTACAGTTCAAAGTTTGTACAGAAGGGATTCTGGATTCCTCCTTTACTCACTCCAGTCATCAGAAAATGCCGTCAACAGTGAAGAAAAAGAACATGTTCTGCATGTTTTTAGGAATAAAATGTTCATAAATCAAGCTGTGAATGATCTATGAACAAACCCCCTCAGTGGAAACTTTCAGAATATAGAAACAGAAGCAACACTGGAAGGTTTTCTGCACATAAGAACGACCTGAAAACACATTTACAGGTAAAAATTTAATAGAAATCACAATAAAACCTCCCTGTTTATGACTGACGCCTGTGTGATCTGCACAATAACTCACAGTTAAGTTTTATTTAAGTTCTCATAATTGTTCTATCAGTATATGAGTGTTTTTCTTTGGCATAAACCCACGAATACAGTTTAAAATCAGGATAAAAGACTGCAGTTAATCTGAATATTTCTGGAAGTATTTTGGATTCATGATGCAAAATGTTCAGGTAACAAATATTAACAATAAAACAATGATTATATAGAAATAAAGAAAATGCTGGTTGGATCGTTCCTAATGTTTTGGAGGAAATATTGTTCAGAATGTGGTTTTAGTTGAAGTCTGTGAACTGCAGTTAGAAATGTGAACAAAAAGCCAAAATCTCACCAGATAACGACCTGAATAGAATTTTTACAGACGACTGGAGTCGTGTGTGAAATGCTGTCGCCGCCTCTGAACAGCCACGGAGCAGAAACAAACCTCGTTCATCAGACAGAAAACGTGAGTCAGAGCTCAGAGTTCTGTTCAGTTGTTCTGGAGCAGCTCAGCAGAGTTTTGAACATAAGCCTGAACACAGTTCTGATCCTTCAGAGGAGGCTTAGAGAGAAAAACCTGCAATCAGATTAACGCCGGGAAAAAATGAATTCCTTGTTTCACACCAGCGTGATTCCTCTTGCATAAGCAGGAAGAATGTGTTCACAGATAAATTAAGAGTTCATCAGTGAGATTTTGAACGAACTACACAAGATAAATACACAAAACATGACGCAACAATGCAGTAAACGCACATTTAAAAGGTTTTAAAAGAGACGCTAACAGAAAAACGTCCTTCATAGAACTTTTATTTCACATGTCAACATTCCTCAGCAGTTCTCGTCATCACACTTCTGCAGTCAGGATTTCATATTGATGCAGTTTTTTTGCACAAAACCGAGGACTTCATGAACTCATGTCTAATGTTTAAACGATATTTCACTTCAGTAGAAACGTTCTGGTTTTGTGCTCACGAGGACGGCTGCACCGATCAGCTGGTTTTAGGTTCTGGACAGAAAATATTCTGCAGATTTAACAATAATTTTTGTTCATATTGTTAGAAAACAGACATATTCTAGATTGATTTCATGTCTCGTGCATTTTTTAAAATTTCATTGATGATTTTTTGATGTCACCATTTTTAAACCAATATTCTTTTTTCTAACCTTTCAACTCCAGTTTTAAAAGGTCCTGAAATAGTTCTCATTTATTATTACTGTAATCTTTTGTGCAACATTTCTTGACCAACTCAGTAAAAGATTAACCCTTTTTTGGATTTTATGAGCCACTTACACATAAATTAATCAGTATTAATCCATTTAAAACTAAAATTCAAGACTGTGTGCACAGTAATTAGAGTAAAAGTAGTTTGTCAGGTTTTCTTCTGCATCGCCACAAAATCCAAATGTTCTACCAAAGTGAAATATCGGTTTAAAAAGAAATAAAAGTTATATAATTGCATGTTTTCAGCTATGTACAGGTGTGAATAAGCGTTAGCTCTACCATGTGTCTGTCACTTGCATTAGTGATGGAATGCTACATCAAGTCATTTATATATTTATGTGCCGTTAGAAATGATTTTCTACAACTTTTACATCTCAAATCTTCAAGGTGCTAAAAAAAAATAAAATAAAAAAAATCACAGCAACTCGGTTAAAGAGAATTATTTCACCTTCACGTCTCTAAACGGCAGCAGAGCTACAACAGAGTTCGACCGTCGGCGTCTCTAGTTCACCACCAGCACTTGCTCCGATGTCGGTCAACTTTCCCCTAAACTTTCTTCATCACTTTCTTTCCTCCAGTCTAAACTTCACATCTCTCTCTGAGGTTCTGCTCAGTCTGGTCGGTAAACGTGCAGCTACAGTCGGCTAGAACGAGAGCTTCAGAAAAGAAATCGAGAAGACGTCAAACCCAAAGACTAAGCGCTCAAATCTCTCCTCCAGAAGACCAGGAACCCTCCACAACGAGCTACTTCCTAAAGAAAACACTTAACAAAACCTCGATCCAAACGTTCAGAAGTTTATGAGCTTTTCTTTGTTTTGTCTGAGTTTCTCTGCGTTAAGGCTCAAATCTGAATCATCAAAATTAAGGCAGGATGTAGTTTTTGTTCTTTGCTGATCCAATAATCTAAACCTGTAACCGTACAGCAGCAGAAACATAAAATATACCCGACAGAAAACACCGCTCAACACCAGAAACTAAACACAACGGGACACAGAAGTAGCTCGGTGTCCGTCTCAATCATTAAAATCCAAATAATCACGCTTTAAAATAAAATTAAAATAAAAAAAAAAGACACTTAAAATTAAATTTTAAAAGTTCACCTTCATTGAAACCAAGAAAATGCACCAGTCTGGCAGCTTTCCTACAAAATATAATCCTGTATATGTAGAGAAGGAGCCTGTCCTCTTCCCCAAACACTTCATTAAGGCCAAACCAGCTATTAGGATCCAGTCCCTAAATCAGCAGAAACTTCTCTGAATATGGCACGAAAACAAACAGTCAGAGGCAAATTAAAACATGTTAGTTATTCTGGACGAAGCTAAACAGGGCGTAAAAACTAGACTAGGTTTTATTCTAACGCTCACTCAAGCACATTTGTCAGGTGTTACAGCGATTCGCTCTTTTTTTTTTTTTCTTCTCACAACTAAATCACATTTATAAGAGTTTTAAAATCGGTCCGTTCCTGCACACGAAGAAGCTGAACAAGATTAAACGGCACAACATCCAGAGTCAACTACGGTGGACAGAAAGGTCAGCGGGGGTCGGTCGGTCCGGAGGCTGGACGGACTGACGGACCACAGACGGCAGGAACGGTCGGGCTGAAGACTCACTCGATGATGGGAGCCGAGCGGTCGTTGGTGACCGTTTTTCTGAGTCGGACGTGAGCGAACGGATTCGGCCTGAAAGCGGGAAACCAGAAATGTGTGAATCATCACTTCATGGAAAGTTGATGTTAAAAGTTTGACAAGTCAGAGACTAAAACCAGAGCGTCCTCAGTGGAGGGATGTAGTCGCTCCCGTCGGCCACGATGAAGCAGTTAGAAAGACCAAAGAGCCACAAAGAGACTCAACTAACGGAGTCATGTGCAA
>NW_007578528.1:310377-316141 GCF_000690725.1 Stegastes partitus | reverse complement strand
TGGATGGGTGGCCATGGATGGGTGGATGGATGGGTGGATGGGTGGATGGGTGGCCATGGATGGGTGGATGGGTGGATGGGTGGCCATGGATGGGTGGGTGGATGGATGGATGGGTGGCTTTTTTTTTTTTTACAGGATGTGAAGTAATAAACGGTATACTTCTGGAGAAAGTCTAAACGGCATCAAGTAGAATAAAGTGATGTTAATTAAATCGTCTGATGGAAGCAGGTGATTATTTCAGAGACTGTTGGAGGGTTTCTACAGTTTCTGGCTGATTAATGCCGTCACTGTAGTTGTTCTAGTGTTTTATTTAAAAAGAGAACTGTTCAGGGTTCCTACAATGACTTTAAAACCTCTTAGCTGTGGTTCGTGTCCCTGCTGAGCCACAGCAGACATCCTACAATCAGCTGTACAGTCTCCCGTGTTACTACAGTAAACCAGCAGAGCTCCTTTATGAGCCGTGAGCCGGTGGACGGTTACCTGGTGGGTGACGGCGGAGGGGAGACCAGGTCTGAGGTGATCTGGAACACAGAAACAGGCATTAGTTAGTTCTGGTTCTAACAAAGCTGCGGCATCGCTTCACCTCCGCCTGGTCTCACCTTGTTGCTGTCGGCCATGCTGTAGGGGCGGGGCCTGAAGGTGCTCACCCTCTGGGGGGGGAGGCAGCGCTCCTCCTCCGACTCGGGGGTGAGGGCCGGCAGACCCGGGGAGCCCAGCTTGTCCAGCTGGCCGGTGCTGGTGCTGTTAGCTTTAGATAAGAAGAGGGAGCTGCAGGGAGGACAGAAGCACAGCAGGAAGAGATAAAGGAAACACCAGAGATGTTGGTCCTGCCTTTAAAAACACTGCTGCTGCTGCTGGAGGACGCCGTCATGTTTTTACTGAGACCACAGAAGGAAAACACTGGACTCCAAGTGTGGTCGAGGTTAAAACAACTTTCCGAAGCGTCAGAAGTCAGATTCCAGGTCGGTTCTCACCTCTCGAGGAGATCCGTCTTGCTGTGTCGAGGCTGAGTGTAGGAGAACGGGAACCAGCCTTTCCTGGGGAGGAAAACACCGACGGTCACGTGATGTTTGAAGCAGCAAAACAAACCAGAGTCTGTACGATCAAGGAAACTCTTCATGAACACGCATCTGTTCACTCTCCTGGGTTTTTCCTCATCTTTATGATCCTGCTACTTGCTGCTCCTCCTCTTGTTTTTATTGTGAGTTTATTTCATGAACGAAGAGCCACGATTCACTGGAGTGAGTTAGTGAGCAGAACTTTATGGCTGCATCAGGAAGCACAGCATTTGTAGGTTTTTCAGTGTTTTAGTGAATTTTAAAATGAGAGGTGTAGAATAAAGTGATTTATTTTAATGAAATGCCATGATTTAGGCTCAGACATTCACAGACTGTCAGAACGCTGGAAATCAGACCAATCTTTGTTTTTACAGGTTCTGGCCGATAAATGGAGTCACTCTGGTGATTTTTTTTTCTTTCAGAGCTGACAGTCGACTACACCACAAAGAGAGTTAGATGGTGTTTGTGTGGTGAGCTACAGACGAGGATGAGGTCACTGGGAGGACTGTTTTATTCATCTGATGTAGTCTACCAGTCTAACAAACTACTAAATCATACCGTCCGGTCCGTTCATTCTGGCCGTAGTGCCACCCATCCCTGGGCTCAGAGATGAGCAGAGTGATGTCGTCTCCAGGCAGGAAGTGCAGTAGACAAGCCCCGCCTCCTGCACCTCCACCTCCACCTCCACCACCACCACCGCCACCGCCGCCACCACCACCGCTACTTCCGCCGCCGCCCGAGGCTCCAGGCGTGTGAGCAAACATGGCCTCCACACGAGTCGGTCCAGACAGAGGCAGCATCCTGGGGAGGCTGGAGCCTGGAGGAGGAGGAGGAGGAGGAACGGAAGTAGGTACAATTTAAAATATAAATAAAGAGCTTTTCACAGACGAAGGCAACATGAACATACAGGAAAACACCAAAACCATAAAATTACTGCCCGAGTCACGGAGTTAAAAGTACAACAACTGCACAACACTTGGTGGAAAACTCAGTACACAACAACACCACACAAACAACAACACCACACAAACAACAACACTACACAAACAACAACACCACACAAACATGAAGCCAGGACAGAGCCGGGCCGCCAGGTTAACACACAGGTGAGTGTTCAGCTGTAACAGAAACCAGACACTCAGCAGACCGTCAGGGTGCAGCAGAGCGTTCAGAAGCTCGTGTTTTAAGGCGAGTCGGAGACTTTTGACCTGAGAGACGAGCTGAGAGCTACGATGAAGAAGCTCAGCAGCGTGATCAGGAGCCTCTGTGGGAATAGTTAGAAGTTTGAACCAGGTCCTCTATGTGACAGGGAGCCAGTGGAGGGACTTTAGTGTCGGGATAATATGAGAGCGTCTATCTAAAAGGTGGAAGATGAGGAGAGAAAATGAACACAAGAACCCAACCAGAACCAGAACCGGCGTCTCACCCTGGAAGCCGCCCAGCCTCAGCTCGCTGACGGGCCGCCTCGGCAGCGGCAGCGTCGCCGTCGCACACATCTCCGCAGCCTTCAGCAGCCAGGGGTTGTGGGACGGAGACAGAGTGCTGCTGCCTCCAGGACTCACCGGCAGCAGGTGGACCGGCGTCATGGCCCGGCTCAGGGGGGCGCTGTGGGGCAGCGGCGGGCTGTGGGGGGCGCTGTGGGCGATGGGCAGGGTCATGCCCTGGGAGGAGCCGCTGGTCGGACACAGCTGGCTGAGCGACATGACGGTGGAGGGGATGAGGCTCGGGGACAGGTTGGACGTGTTGGCGGCCAGCAGGACGGCGCTCTGCTGGGCCGAGCCTCCGGACGACGTGGTCGTCGGGGTGGAGGCGGCCGGGCTGCCGTCGGGGAGCGGGCTGGAGCTGAGCGGGGAGCTGGTGTGCTGAGGAGACGCCCCTCTGGACGAACCGCCGGCTGCTCCGCCGGCAGACGATGCAGAACGGAACGTCTGAGGAGAACCCTGAGGAGCAGCGTCGCCCTGGGAGGCCGGAGGGAGAGAACGCTGCTGCTGCTGCTGCTGCTGGGACCGACCCGAGTCTCCGTTCAGCAGCGGAGGAACCTCCAGAACCGACAGCCGCTGGAACACAAGGGGTCAGAGGTCAACGTTAACCCAGCAGGGAACGTTCCCACAACGTTACTCACAAGTTCTAATATCGTTCTAAAGAAAACATTTCAATCTAATGTTCAAGGAATGTTTCAGGGAAATTTCAAGTAATGTTCCTCCGAGGTTCTAACAGGAACAATCAGGGGATGTGGTCACATGCTACCTGATAACAAGAACGTTCTCAAACAAACTTTAAAAAATAGTTTTGAAGATGTTATCGAGGACTCAGATGGCAGAACATCTATATATTTATTTGGAAACGCTGTCAAGAGAACCATTACAGAACGTTCTTGGACTGACTGACGTTTTGAGACTTCTGTTGTGTTAAAACTGCTGCAAGCTGTCAGATGAGGTCTCCAGACTTCTAACTGTGTTGATGTGGAAAACATGGATATAATGAACTCTTAAGCATGCAAAGCTCCTCGGTACCGACGAGCCTGTTCCGACCTGTTCTGGCTGAGCCGAGCCGATCTTGGCGTGTCGCAGGACGTCGGCGATGCCAGCAGCTCCGGGGTTCTGCGGCGCCGTGTGTCGCAGCAGGTTCAGGGCTCGCTCGGGAAGCTTGGTCGGCTGAGAGCACGACTGCTGCCACGACGACAGCTTCTGGGACAGCAGCTCTCTCACCTGAAGCACAGAACCAGAACCAGAACACTGAGATCGACTGCTGTTAGCGAGACACAAGCTCTGCTGAAGACAATCTGTACAATGTTTGATCTTCTTTCTGTGTGTTTCTATTTTTCTGGACCTTCTTGTGTAAAATGAGTCCATTATTATTATTATTATCATCATTATTATTATTATTACATTGATGCATTAGAGGCTCAAAATGAGAAAGTTCTCTACAATAAAAGTCAAAGATCAGGAAAAAAAACTAATTTGTTGAAGTCAAATCAGAACAACAAACCCTCTGAGGGCTGCAGGAACTACTTTACATGAGTTTTCTAATTATTCATGCTCTTAATAAAAGGAATAATAAATAAAAGCTAAATGCGTGTTGTAGTGACTGGATAAGACTGCTGTTCATTCATATTTTCTTTTTCTCTCTTTTTGAAATCCACAACAAATGTTAGAATCAAACCAGAAACAAACGTGTTTGTCCTTCAGTCACGTCCCGTTTTTACACCTTTCATGAGGAACCAATGATTAGTTGTTCAAAATAAGAAATGCACAAATATTATGAGTCATTATTTGAAAAAGTGTAAACGTAACTTTTAGTGGCTCAAACGGGATCAAACTGTTTGGTGGGGACTATTTTCTGCTGCGGATGAACACATTCTGGGATCTCAATTTAGGTTTATTCAATCCAATATTTGTTGTTCTTTATAGTCAACATGTTGTTTTTTTTTATAAATTAAAATATAATAAGTAAAAAAAAAATTTAAATAATAAAAAAAATAGTGAAAAAACAAGATTATTTTTTTATTATTTTATTTATATTTCTACTTTTTTTTTAGCCTTTTCCATTTATGGATTCATTTTTGATTAATATTGCCACATTATCATATATATTTTTAATTTATTTATTCTTCTTTTTATTTCCACTCTTACTTTATTATTCTTTTATTGATTTTGTTTGTAATTTGGCCTCTCACTGCTCCAGAGAAATGAGCTGAACTGACTTTAAGCCACCAGGTTTCGACGACACAAACACTTGTTCAATTCCTTTGTTCAGAGTTTTTCATGTATTTGAAGACAGAAGCAGAAACACAGGCCATCAGCAGACTTCAGACTCTGCGTCAGGAGCGAGCGGTCACCTTAGAGTGGTAGTTAATGAGCAGCTTGGTGACGCAACACTGCCGGTCGACCAGGAAGCAGTAGCGCCGCCGCTCCTCGGTCAGCGCCGACTTGTAGCCTGTGGCCACCAGAGAGTCCAGCTCGCCTTGTCGACGGCTCATCAGCTCCACAAACTGAAGCGAAACACCAACGTTAACACATGCAGCCTCCTGAAGATAACCTTTAGTGCACAATGCCAGCCTGTGACATCACTTCCTGTTTCACAGTGAGGATAACATCAAAATCCCAAACCTCTGCACGCTGACCTTTCCTTCTTATGTGTCCCTGACCTTTGATTCCTTCGTTCTTCAAGCAGCTAAACCCTCTCAGCCTCTTACTTCATTCATAAACTGCTTGTTTTGTGTAGAATCAGCTGAAGCAGATTGTTCTTTAATCTCATCCACGCCGGCCTACTTCTCACACCAGCACAGCTCTGCTCTTTAATCTGCTGACTGGGATCTTTACCATCACGTATTTGGAGGATTTCTAATCCTAACTTCACTGGTGCAGCCGGTCGGCCGGCTAGACGTCGGCTACCTGCATCTCTCTGTCGCCGTATTTGTTGGGATGGCGGCTGCCTTGGCTCTTCCTGCGGAGCTTCTTCAGCTGAGACTGGCAGCGCTCGATGGACTCGGACTTAGACCTTCGCTCGCTCTGATACTTCTTCAGGGTGGCCTGAGAGGGAAGCAAAGAGTCAGACACAGGATTTAATTAAATTATATTCAAGTTTTAAGTAGAGTTTTAATTACTATCAGTCATCAAGAGGAACATGGCTTCAGACACCAGCTAAACTGGGCTTCAGATAAAATATTCACCCTCTGGAAAGTTCTCTCTGAGTCATGGGCAATT
>NW_007578528.1:301629-307575 GCF_000690725.1 Stegastes partitus | reverse complement strand
GTGACGTGAAACTTGTGCAAAATGACCCATTTTTTTGTGTAATGTGTCTAAAATGACCCAAACTCATCCTAAATGACTCAAACACTGTCCAAACGACTCAATATTGTCCAAAGTTAGTTGATAAATTGTCTAGAGTTACAGACAAATTGTCCAAGTTCCTGAAAACCTTCCCAAAAAAGTTAAGAATGGATTAAACCCGCACTTAGTGACTTAAAACTTCTATAAAATGACCACAGTGTGTCCACAATGACTCAAAAATTTGTTACAAATTGTCCAAAATTACAGAAAATTTAGACAAAAACTGACTAAAAACCTTTAAAAATGACTGAAAAATTGTCAAAACATTACTCCTAACTTGGCCCAAACGACTAGAAGCTCGTCTACAATGACGTCCCATCTGTGCAGGTTCCTCATGTCTCTTCCAAAATGACTCAAACTCATCTTAAATAACTCAGATCCTGTCAGAATATTTTAAAATTTTACCAAAAGGACTAAAACCTGTCCTAAATGACTTGAAACTTGTGCAGAATGAGCCAACACGTTTTCAATACGACTCAGAATGTGTCTTAAAGGACTTAACGTCATCCTAAATGACTCAAACACGTTCAAATGACTCACAGTTGTCTAGAGTTACAGACAAATTGTCCAAATTCCTGAAAACGTTCCCAAAATGACAAAAACTTGTTAAAAATGGATCAAACCTGCACTTAGTGACTTAAACTTTTACTAAACGACCTCAAAATGACTCAAAATTACCCAACGTTTGTTACAAATTGTCCAAAATTACCGAGAACGTGGACAAAACTAGACTAGAAACCTTTAAAAATGGTTGAAAACTTGTCAAAAATTACTCCAAACTCGTCCCAAACGACTAGAAGTTCGTCTAAAATGACCTGAAGTTTGTTATGCAAACTAAAGTAAGAAGGACTGAAGCAATCAAAGATTAAAATCTGAGATAATTAAAGGACTTTTGTTGCACTGAGCTGCTGCTGTGGGGTCTGAATGTTAATCTAGGAAATCTAAACTGTTTTTAACTCGACATCAGAGCAAATACTGTGCTGTAGAAGTAATCTGATTACTGCGAGGCGACAGGATGTGCTGTTTAATCTGATTTTCGCTGCCTCAAACCAGGATAAAGACGTGTAAAGCGGCCGCTCTGCCTGGTTAGTGGTTCACAGTGTCGGCCTGCAGTATGCGCTGGCTGCTGGCATGTCGCCCTCCGACACTCCTGCCTGCCTCCCCCGCTGTTTTCAGCATCACAATGAGATCATGTGGTGTTGTTAATCTCCCAACAATGGCCCTACTCTCTCCCTGCGTCCTCGGCCTCGCTGCATTTCCTCGTCGCCTCTCGTCTTCATCTCCTCGCTCGGTTCCCACTCCTCACCAGCTGGCTCGATAAACTTTACTTCCACACTCACCCAGCTCTTTGGAGCCTTGGCTGTCGCTCGCCAGCTCTCCCAGTTTCACCAGAGCGTCGAAGTAGCCCTTTGCAGCCACGGTCACTCCTGGACACGAGAGAAAACTTTACAGAAAACCTGAAACTCTCACACAACCCCGGCTGTGAGCTCACCTGGGCCGGCCTCACCTGTCAGGGCCTTCTCGTAGTGCTTCCCCATCGTCACAAAGTTCTTCAGACTGGGGTTGAACTGGTCCAGAATCCCCTGAACACACAGATCACACGTAAACCAGAGCAGTCAGAGAGGAACGTCCAGTGAAATGTAGAAAACAACGAGCCCAGGCGGCACCTTGTAGACGTTCTCGGTCATCTTGTTGACCTCGTCGGTTCGAGACATCTTCGTTTCCTCACGGTTCCAAGACGTTTGCTGGGTTCTCCTGCTGATGTTCTCGTCTCTAAGCTTTAGAGGAAGCTGATCCCCTGGAACAGGACAGAAGCAGATCCTGAGTTAACATCAGAACGGTTAATGAAACGTTCCCCAGACGTTAGGAAAACACACGAGCACTCACTGATAAATGGTTGGAGAATAGTTCTGATGGTCAGTTAACTGTTTTATGTCACATTTCAAACCTAAATACTCAAAGTTAGCTGGTTGAAGCTTCCAGGAAGTCAAAACTTGATGATTTTCTTTTGCAAAAACGATACGAAACGGAGCAGATCTGGGGTTTGGACAAGCTGTTAGATAGAAATAACAAAACAGTATTTATTATTATTATTGTTTTAAAAGGTGCCATGCTGTAGTTTCTCAGCACAAAGACAAATAATCATAAAAATGTAAAAAACAGAGAAAGTAGAATGACTAATATGATAAGTGAAAAACGGTAAAAATAAAATAAATAACTGTAGATATTTCGCTTTTTACAACATATAAACACAGTAAACCTGTAATTTTATGTAATTTAATTTATATACACATCATGAACTAACAAAGTATTAATTCTGTAAAAGATTTGGTTGTTTTTACCTTCAACAAGTAAATTTCCTGTTACATACTTTTTCTGTTAATGTCTGTAATTTAACAAAACAGGGAAAAGCTGTAAAACTAATTAATATGGTACATTTCTTTCTTTTAAATAAACATCTGTACATTCTGTTTTTTAATACATGAAAACATGTAATTTATTTTTACAGTCTAACACTTAAAAGAACAAATTAAGATTTGTTAAAAAAATGAAAAAATACAAATTTTTAGACTGTTAGCAAATTAGAACTTTTTGAGTTTTCTGTAATTTAACAAAACAGGAAAAACTTGCAAAATAAAAGTTTTAAATATCAATCCTTCATGTGCAGATTTTTCTTTCATTTCTGATTTTTTTATTTTTGTTGTTGCTGATTTTAAATTTAAAAACGGTTCAGTTTTACAACCTGATGTAAAACATCAAACTGCTCTTTGTGAAATCTGCAGTTTTCTGACATGGATTTGAACGTTTACAGTAAATCTGAGTCAGAAACTGTTTGAACCTCTCAGGTTCGTCTTTCCAGACCTTCGTCTGTGAACGTTTGAACTTTTGGGATCAAAACTTTTGTTCCTCCACTGGAGCTTCACAACATGACCTGAGGATCTTCTCTGGTTCTGTCTGAGGGCAGCAATGTTGTTTTCTCTGCCTTTCTGCTGCCAGTTTCTACACTATCGCCTCCAACACTGCCACAAGCCAAATATTTCTATTAGATCCGAGTTTCAGCGCCGCAGATAAGAACAATGGCCGCTGCAGTGAGTCACAGGTGTCGGGATCTGAACAAACAGGCGACGGCAGCGTTTCCTCCGACCGCAGAGCATCCACAAGCTCCCATCCCAGGGTTTCCAGTCTGGCTCTGGTGTCTGAAGCCTGGCTGGGTTTCCCTCTGCAGCCCTCCTTTGTTTTTACAGCAGATTACAGAGAAACGTTGACCCAGATCAGCTAATGGTAGATGACACAAAGAAAACACGTCCAGAGTGGTGCTCATTAAGGCCAAAGTGCTGCAGCCTGGACTCTGTGGGCCGTGGAGCAGGACGCTTCCTCCAAACTCTGGCCTGTGTTCATTCACTCTGCAGGGTTTGGTGTCTTTGCAGTGATAAATGTGTGTTTTTCCAGCGAACTCGGGTTTAATTCAGAGAAATAAAGTGTTGTTTGTGTGAGGATGCAACAGGACAAGTCTGCAGGTGGTTGGAGGAAGAACTGGTACAGAAGGTGCATTCATGTGCTTCGGCCGCTTTAAAGCTCCTCAAACGTGTGCAGAAATAAAGAGTCGGTCCAAAACCAGCAAAGTCACTGAAAGCTGCAACAATCAGTCGATTAAACAATCAGTCAGAAACAGAACAGGCAGCTTCATCTGAGTCACTTTTCAAGAAAAACAGCAAAAAACAGCTGCTTCCTACTTCTACACGGCAAAGATTTGCTTCTTTTTGCTATTTTATTTGATATATAAGCGAATATGTTCTGGTTGAGGTCAAAATAAACCATCTGTGGATGAAACATGGACAGAAAATCATCTGCAGCTGTTTTCTTCTGCAGGTTCTGACGTGTTGAGCTGCTGCTTGTTCCTTATTCCATGTGTTAGTTCATTCATTTGTTCTTTTAAATAACAGAATAAACTATTTGGCATTTTAAAGGACAAACAGACAAATATCAGCTATTCTGTTTTAAATCATCTTTCACCAAGGTTTTAACTTCTAAGCTGCTTTTCTTTCTTTAATATGATAATTAAGCTCATATGTTGGTGATTTGCATGAAATAAAGTATTTGTAGGTGACTGACGTTTTAAAGCTGCAACAACCAGCCAGAAGAAAAACTATCTACGGTTTGGATTCTTCAAGCAAAAAATTCAAAAAATAAATAAATAAAAAGCTGCTTCCAGCTTCTGAGGAGCAAACATCTGCTGCTTTTCTGTGTTTTACAGGAGATGGAAGTGAACACGTTTAGGTTAACAGTTTCTGAAAAGCTCTGGTGTCAGAACCAAAACTTCCAGAAACCACTAACCAAAACCCAGAGTGGGTGTAAAGCACCGGTGCCGGATCAGTACACCAGGGTTCTGCTGCTCTCTGATGTCTCCTCATTTGGTTCATCTAACGCTCTGGTGCTGCAGCTGCATGAAGCTTTTCTCCTCACTTCACCACCAAAGCCTGAAACAGTGAAATCTGATGGATCCCTGCGAGCTCAGCCTCCATAGAAAACAGAATCGCTGCCAGTTCGGCTCCGGAGCAGCAGCAGAACCGCTCCAGTCGCACCGCGGAGCTCTTCGGTGCGTAAAACCTCCATTTGTCCGCAGCGCAGCGGCGACCTGTTGATCCGCAGCTCGGAGCCGCTTCAGTAACTCATAGTTCAGCTCCGGATAGAAAAGAAGTTACTCACCTTCTCTGTTCTCATTGTGGGAACCAGAAAGCTTCCTGCGCCCTGAGAGCCTTAATGAAGCGCCTCTCTGTGGTGGGGGTTGTCCATCCAGCGGGGCTCTAAATCTCTGCTGCCCTCCACCCCTTTTTCACATGGCCTCCCCCAGCCTCCCTCTCCTCCCTCTCCTCCCTTCACTCCCAGGAATCCGGGTCAGATATTCGGTGCCGTTCAGTACCTTTCCTCATTACTGAGCCGATTACCGACCTGCCAGAGCTGCACCAGTCCGCCGCCGCCGCCGCCGCCGCCGGAGCCTCGATCCGCTCCTCGCCGCTCCTCACTCGGACAGAATAACAATGAGCCGCCGAGCTGCTCTGAATAGCAGCAGGAGAATAATGACTTGAACTTTTGAAGCCAAAGACAGCAGCTCCGGCAGCACATCACACATTCCTGGTGTCAGGGAGAGGAGGCCCTGCAGCACGGCCTGGATGCATTCACTGCAACAGAGTAGAGCCTGGATGCATTTACTGCAACACACTGAGCTGCAGCACCTCACAACACCACAGATTAATGTGATAAACCGAGATAAACACTGAAGCCCTCACAGGAAATGAAGGCGCTACAGAACCTCACAATTAAATTAAGTTGATCTAAGTTAGGATGACCGTTAATTCAGAGGTGGTGTGGAGGTTTTGTCCTGCAAGGTACAGAGGACATTCTGAAAGGTGATACAGAAGTATGGCGAGGTCATGTGGAGGTATTTTAGGGGAACACAAAAAGTATGCAAGGTCGTGTAAAAGTACAACAATAAAGTGTTAGGAGGCAATGCAAAGGTACTGCAGAGTGATGTAGAAGTCCTGAGTGGACCAGATCGCAGGAGAACAAAGAAGCATGAAGCAAAAGTACCGCAATAAACTGAACTCAGCATTAAAGACTGATGAGAAAAGAAGCTGCAGGAGCTCAGAGTCACCAGAGAGGTGAACAACAAGAAACGTTGGACCAACTTAGAGGAAGTCTTTCAATCAGGAACACACAGTTTAAGTTTTTAAAACGAGGACAATAAGCCACATTAAAGCCACGAGTTAAAGTTGGATCTATTTGAATCATCTGAGTTCTCTCCAGTGAGCATCACTGCACCTTCAAATTAAAGAACCAACCTGAAGTTTCCAGTTTTTTCAAAGTAAA
>NW_007578528.1:294125-297436 GCF_000690725.1 Stegastes partitus | reverse complement strand
AGCATGTGAGACAACAGAACTGTTTTCTGTTGCTGCTAAACACTCAGGATTTGCTCAGATTTCATGATAAGAACCAATAAAACGAAGACGAGGTGAATGTGGCGGTTTTGTCGACTCTCCATCCGGTTCAGACGCTGAACCTCGTTAAGGAGCAGTTAAAGGCTTCATGGTGACGCAGGGCGACTGGAGTCCGAGTGGGTCGTGAACTTTGATTTCTCACCTCGTTCACCCACCGGATCATCTCATAATCCTCCAGCAGGTGTCAAATTACCTGGAAGGACATCTCCAGTAATCTGTCTGGTCGTCTTTAACGATATTTCACCTAATTCCTGCGAGGATGGATCATAGTTAGAAGTTATGTTCACAAAGCCGTCAGCAGCTTTAAATCTATGAAGAGATAAAAACATGCAGTGAGTGGAGCTGAGGAGGTTCTCCTGCCGAAGCCTTTGGTTGACTCAGAGGAACACGCTGGACGCTTATCTGGTGTTAATGTCGGAGTCCGTCCTGTAATCAACCTCCACTGTTTGTGTTGTGATTGTGTTCGACCTGAGAGCAGCCATCTGCCGTCCTGACTGCTGGCCGGCGGTCAGACGAGGGATTAATCAGGCCAATTACTCTCGTGCTGAGATGTAGGTGAGCTGACGTTTGTGTCCTGTTGGAGGGATTTACGGTGGAGGTCACACCGAAAACACACACACACAGTTAAACCTCTAAACAGTCAGTTAGGGTGAATGTTTACGTGACCGGCTGGTTTCTTCTGGCTTCAGATGACATAAACACGAGACAAACAGACATCATGTTAGAGGGGATGATGATGGACTTCAGCTGTGCTGTGTTTCCTCTTTACGTTGCTTTAATGAAGACTCCAGAAACCATCCAGAACTCTCAGTTAAGATGCTTTGGAAGGCTTAGAAAACTATAAATGACGTAAACAAGAACAAAACACCCAAAGACATCGAGTTAGAGACGTTCATTATATATTTAAACTATTTAAAGATGTGTTTTGGACCTTTTACTGCCTAAAACTATGAATATCNTTTTTCTGTGTTGTTGTGCTTTCAGATGGAACATCGTCCAGATGTGGACAGAACACAACCAGGTTCTGAGACACTTTAACACTCACCTGGAGAGTTCAGCTCCACTTCTGGAGGCTAACCTTGTTAGCAGCAGCAGGTAAACACAGCAGCAGGTAAATGTGGGCGGGCAGAGAGTCCTCGGCTCTCAGTCCGTCTGACCAATCGCTGCTCTCCGGCTCCACCCTTTTACAATCTGGCTCCAAATATCCAAGATGTCAACCAGGAAGTAGCAGAACCCTGGTTTCATTTTCTGGGTGCAGAAACCAGCGGGTGACGTCACGGCAGCTACGTCCATCTTTCTATCCAGTCTATGACAAAAACAGTAAAACAACTTACACAACAAATGATTTAATGAAAAGGTACAAACATCAGTTAGATTGTTCACACAGATGAATGACGCCTGTTTCCATTTCCGCTCCTTTACTCTTATCATAGAAACATGTGGTTTTGCTCCTTTGCTGATTTTTGCAGCATTAAAATGAATCAAATGGTTCCAAAACTTGAATTATCCTTTTGATTTAGATTTTTTAATATTTGCAGCAGATTTGAATATTAAACAAAAACAGTAGATGACTCAGTATTCTACTAGAGCTGTAGTTTCTGACACAGCTGTGCTCGTGAAATAGGAATAAGAAGAAGCCAGAGACCCAGACAGAAGTGATGCTGTCACAGCTGCTCAGACTGAGGAAGCTGTCAAAATAAAACTCTAGTTCAACAGAAAGAGGGATTTCACACCTTGTTGCTCAGAGCAAGAGTCAGTGGATGGGAACGTGTTGGTGCAGTTGCAGATTTATACCAGGAGGTGGCGACGACGCGACACAAACAGCAGCAACAGGTGCAGAATTCTGCTGAACAGGTAGATAGTAAATATAACTTCATGAATACACACCTTCACGTCCCACAGTTCATCCTCAGGCAGGTGCTCATCTACAGGTAAACACGTTTCTTCCAGCCAGATGTTGATCAGATCAAAAATCATTTTAAAACTAAATCTGGAATCATTTGGGGCTGAACTGTTTGAACTGTACACATTCAGCAGAGTCAGCGTTTAAAGCCTTCATCACTTCATCACCGCTCTGCAAAACTCTACCGGCACTCAGAGAGTTCATTTTTCCTTTTTTTCCCTCCATGTGTTTTGCTGTCTAATGAAACGTTCACTGTGAATAGGGAAATAAAAATAAAAAATAGAAAATGGTGAAAATCTGGCACGAAGGCTGCCGGGAAAAAAAAACAATAAAAATTGTGGAACACTGTAAATAAAAAATACATGTAAAAAAAAAAAAGTCAAAATAACAGCAAATATGTGTTTGATATTATTGTTTTTTAGTTAATTTAAATATANCCACTGAGCAGCACAACATCATGTCAAGTAGTGTTAAATAACACTAAAGTACTGCGAGGTATTCTTTAAAAAACATCTCACCTTAGCCGTTACGGAGCTCCGCACTGAGTCGTATGTGAAACATTATTTTTCAGCTTTTTAAAGGACTCATTATTCTAATTTTCCATTTCTGCCCTTTGACTGAACTTATAAATACGTTCATGTACATTCAGAGAAGTAGAAGAACTTTTAATCCAAGAGGAGCCAGAACCACAACTAGCTCTAACTCTGTGGTGCTTTTATACCATGGAGCTGATTAGTGGATCAGAAACAGGTGTGTGTTGACTGGACGGAGCAGGTGAGGAGGCAGCCAATCAGAGGAGGACACGCCCACAGCAGGAACAGACACAACAACACAGAAAAACCACACACTGGATGAGAGCGATGGCCGTCGCTGGGCTGACGTCACCCGTTGGTTTCTGCACCCAGAACATGAAACCAGGGTTCTGCTACTTCCTGGTTGTTTTCTGTCCATATATTATATTTAAAAGCAGCCACCTGCCTTCCTGTAGCTGAGGTTAAATGTAATCAGAGGGCTGGTTTCCCAGATTACTCACATCATCATACTTTGGCATAAAAACAATCAACGTTTTTGTCCTTCTAAGGCAGTAAAATGTTCTTTGGCCTCATTCAGGGAAACAACATTTTCTGAAGATAAAAACATGTTAAAAACATCCCACTTCCTGTTGTCTCCAGTCACATCCTGCTGTGTTCACTCTCATGTCTAAATCCAAAGTATGATGATGTGAGTATCGGGGAAACCAGCCCTCTGATGACATGAGCTCCTCAGTCGTCTGATAAACACTGTGGGAGAGAACCAGTCTGCTGGACTGGTTGACATTAAATACCAGTAA
>NW_007578528.1:287939-290420 GCF_000690725.1 Stegastes partitus | reverse complement strand
GATCAGAACGTGATAGAACATGGTGGAACCAGCAGGAACATCTGGAATCAGACAGAAGCTGCATTTTATCAAAACTTGTCACCACTTTTAACGGATGTGAATCATTTTAATTTGACATATTAATAAAAAAATAACCACATAAACAGTCAAAATTCATCATTAACTTCTATAATTTAATGTCTGACTGAGTTTAGTTTCTTTTTTACGTCATCTCCAGCCAGAAGAAACCTGCTGATCACATAAACATTCACAACAAATCACATGTTGGCAGGGCTGCGTATAGTTAACAGGATAAAAAGGAGAAGATGGAGGAGGAAGAAGCCAAAACAGGGAGGCAGGAAAAGAGGCGTGGCCTGGCGGGGGAAGAGGAAGGAGGAGAGAAAAGGAGGCAGCGGCGATGACGGAGGGACAGACGGAGTTGAGCTCTTCTCTGGACTAAACCTCTCAGTCAGACCAGCGAGGAGCTGCAGAACCCTCAGAGAGGAACCACGAGCCGGACGGTAAGAAACCAGGTCTTCATTTACTGCACGGTGCTGTTCATACCGATGGGATGTGTAGCTGTTACGAGCTGTTAAACATCCTGAGAGAAAAGAGAACACAGTTATATTCTACTATAAACATGTTTACTGGCTGTTTGTTCGCTGCCTGTGACTGAACTCTGGCAGATGTTTTACTAACATGAACAATTACAGGAAACACTAAAATGCATCCAAGTGTGTTCAAGAATTCACTTTATCAGTGAGAAAGCTGCGTTTTGGATGATTCTATCCGCTGAGCTGGTTTTGTTGTTGTTAAAGAAGAGGAACAAACGGATGTGATTCTAAAAGCTTCAGCTGAACAACTTGAGTTTGTTGGTTCTTATAAATGTTCCACCTTCATCCAGAACGGTTCTTTAGTTCATAGTTCAGCTCAGAACGGAAGAAAGCTGCTGGATGAGGATGAAATGTTCTCAGGATCCAGAGAAGATGAATCCAGACACTAAACAAACAAACAAACACACACATGAGTCTTCTCTGCTGGTTCACAGGTTTTCTCTGTGTTGTCAGATGATAGATAATATTGAGTAAAATCACAGAAAAGAAAAAATTAAGTCCATGTTAACTGTAAAAAAAAACAAAAAACAGCCCAAAACTGTAAATAACATCCACATTTTAAAAAAAAGAATTGTTTTGTTCTTTTACAACATTCACTGTAAAATTAAACCGTTTTGCTGTTTTTAATCAGATAAACACGTCGTTATTTTGCACATATTTGCTGTTATTTGCCAGATTATTTTCTTTTTTCAGGATTTCATTGTTTCACTGTGAGACTACATTAAATGTGGAGCTGGTGGCTGTGAGCATAAAATATATAAAATAGTTTGAAATGTGGCTTCTGAGCTGTAAAGAAACAAACAGCAGAGGAACCGTTTGTGTGACTTTAATAGTCGACGTGTCACAAACTAGACGGATTCTGATTTATTTATGTCAGATGGAGTTTTCTTAACTTTGTGTTTTGTAAAAGTCGATAAAACAGTGAGGACCTGAGGGAATGAAGTAGGAGCAGCTGCTGCTCAGGTGGCTCCAGGTGACAGTTTTTTTAATCACAGCTCTAACTGCAGTTGTCAGTTTTTTAATTTGAGCCTAATCTCGGTGCTTGAAGATCCGCTCGGACCATATGCTGCCTGGACGGATTAACACGGCCACACGACCACTTATCTGCGCTAAGTTCGCTCGACAACTGTCAGCAATTAGGTTAATTGAGCGACCTGTGGGTGGCGATGAGGTCGGATTGGCTGTGACACGGTTCTGATGCGACCATCTGTGCAGCTCTAAGCCCCTAAATCACGGCACCGAGTCCAGGAACGGCCGAAGAGAACCGGGTCGCACACGCTGCACTGTAAAAAACCAAGACAAGAACAACAACAGAGGAGCACTGTGCTGTGGAAAAAATCAGCAAATGTGTAAAATAAGGACATTTCCAGCTGATTTAAAAACATGTGACAGTCCAGCACTGTAAAAGATCAGATGGTGAAAATAAAGACGACATTTTTAAAGTTTTTGGGAGATGATAAACAAACTAACCAACTAATTAATTAATTAATAAAATAAAATAATATACAAGAAAAGAAATGAAAATCTATCCATGCATGTAGCACTGATCTTACACACATATGAAACACGTGATAATCAGAGAAGCCAACAGATTCCCTCTGAGCATCCTGTGCAGTAGATTTTCTCTCCCCCTAAACTTTCTACAGTAAACGCTGTGTTTCATCAGACTGGACTTAAAAGCCTCTCTGCTGCTTCTCTCCCTCTGTTCCATTATTGATCGGTCTCAGAGCTGCAGCAGCAGGTGGTCTCAGGTTGATCTGCTCGTCACGTGGCTGCCATTTAGAAAGGCCGACCCCGAGCACCGGAGGCCCAGCTAGAGGTTCAGAGAGGCCGGCTTCACGCCACCACACAGACACAGCAAGGACCATCAGAGACCAGCCGGTGTGAC
>NW_007578528.1:271205-287515 GCF_000690725.1 Stegastes partitus | reverse complement strand
TCAGTCATGACGTGTTCAATGAAGGTTTAAATCAGCTCCTGGCTGATGAATTGTGTCTTTCTTGTTGTTGTTTTGGGGTTCAGGAGGTTAATTATCCACCACATTCATCCAATAAACGCACCGGTTTAATATAAATACCACCGCTGACGTTTGTACGAATCCAAATCCTCTGAAGTGAGTCACACCCAACGCAGCGACAACAAGCTTGTTGGCCGGTTGGGTCAGGATGTCACACCTCTGATTGGGACTAATCCTCACCTGGACACGCTCTGCTGGCTCTGGCACATGACTCGGACATGCAAGGTTACGCTAGTTACACTACTAGCTATACTACTAGCTATACTACTATTTACACTACTAGTTACACTACTAGCTGTATTGGGGTGGACTGGAGCCAGAGTGTCCCAGTGAGGAGGTCAACCTTCATCACATCCTGTTTACCTGAAGATACAAACATGGGCTGAAGTGACGGATAGTCTTCTTCTGTCAGACTTTCCTTCTACACGAGTTCTTTTCTTCTTCAACACTGTGCTGGTTTATGAACTCCTGATGGTTTCATGACTTATAAACACAGATTATTATTATTATTATTATTCAACAAGCTAACAGAAGAAGATCTCATTTGGATTTTGTCCTTCTCCTTCCTGTTAACTCTTTGATGTTCTACCACTGCGTCCGTCCTTTGGGGATCCTCTGTCTGACCTCTGCTGGTTTGTTCTGCAGGTTCCTTCACTGACAGAGAAGCAGGTGAAGCGCCTCTGATGCCTGGAGCCTCTGTGGATGGAGATCTGTGGAGCGTTTCTGCCTGATGCCTCCTTCACAACAGCTCAGAAGTCACCACAACCTTCACGTCTTTTGAAGTGAGGCCCAACTCCTCAGTGCTGCTGACCGATGGAGGGCCTCCTGAGGACCCCTCTGCTCCTCCTGCTGCTGCTCCTGCTGCTCCATCCTGCAGCCTCCACCTCTGACTTCGACGCCACGGCCCACCCCCGCTTCCTGTGCACCCCCATCCCCGTGGACGCCGACCCTTCCTGTTTTCCGGCGGCTGGACCGGGCAGTGGTGGGGCAGCGGCAGGGCATCAGAATGCGCCTCCTGCCGGCTGGTGGGGGGCGAGCGAGGAGGCCAAGGCCACCATCCTCCACCTGAGGGAGAGCCTGGTGCAGCAGAAGGAGACCATCCTGGACCAGAGGGAGACCATACGCGAGCTCACCGCCAAGCTCAGCCTGTGCGAGGGCTTCGGCCACGGCCACGACGAGCACCACGGCTCGGCCCCGCACCACCGCACCTACCCCGACAACGGCCACCACGGCAACCAGAAGGGTCACCACGGAAACCTCATCCCCGACTCGCCGCACCATGCCTCCTCGGCGGGAGGCCACCGGTCCGACGGAGGAGCAGGCCGCCAGCAGAAGGACAAGCACGGGACGCCGGGAGACATCTCCTCATCGCCGGAGCAGATGGAGAGGATGCTGCAGGCGCTGAAGGAGAGGCTGGACAACCTGCAGGTAAACAACAACAACAACAAACAGACAAACAAATAAACAGGACAACCTGCAGGTAAACAACAGGGAAAGAACGAAAGAAAAACAGAAACAAACAAACAACAGGTGTAATTAAACAGAGGTGTGCTCTGACTCGGTTGAAGGACAGTTGGATGGAGGATGTTTGTTTGTTTGTTTGTTTGTTTGTTTGTTTGTGTGTCTGTCTGTGTCCTCCTGTGCCTCCTCTGTGTTTGTCCACATCGGCTGTCGTCACTGATGTCTGATAGTTTTATTGTCTGAGCTGCAGCTCTTTTAGACAAAGAAGCAACAAAGGAGTTAATCTGATGAATCCAATCAGACTCTGGCAGCAGAGACTCTGACGTCCGTCAGCAGCGCTCACGGTTACTCATGTAGAGGAAGACAGTCAGGGCCGATGGGTTGCTTTGAGGTTATCTGGACGTTACCTGGACGTTTCACCGTCAGCCTCGTCCTTCCTGGAGCTCTCGTTGCTGCATCGTGACCACAGACAGATGTCAGCGTTCGGCTGAAGGGGGTCCGAGATCAGCAGGACTTAGCGTGATCTCCGCTGACAGACAGTAACGAGGCCACAAAGCTGGATTACCTGAGAGGAGGAGGACAGAGAGACGCAGTGAGACGGACAGACGGCATGTGACCACCACAGCATGAAATCATCACGTTTACAACACGACTCCTCACGTCCAGATCCTCATGTTCACATCTTACAGTTTAAAAGGTTTGATGTGAGAATCCACTGAAGGACCGGCGCTAAAATGTGCCTCTAACCACATTATTGCTACAGACCATCAGATCATTAGTGTTTATGACGTGTTGTAAAGAAAATCACAGGTTCTGCTCGTTATTCAGCTTTAGGATTACAAGGAAATAAAATCATGTCAGTTTGACCATTTCCATTAACACACAGTTGGGGGCTCGTCCGGGATCATGTTGACTGAACTTTTGTTTTTGTGAATGAATGAATGAATGAATGAATGAATGAATGAATGAATGAAGGTCCACTTAAAGGGTTCACTGTGATCAAGCAAACTGTTTTTGGAGGTTTACAGCAGGCTGGCTGTGCTGCTTAAACATTAAAAGCAAAACCAACAACTTGGAACAAATGTTGGCCTTTAAAGCATTTAACTGTTTTTAGAATCCGTCTCAAAAATCCTGTTTCTTACTGTTGGTAGGGTTTAGTCTGGTACCACCAGTCTGAGTTTGAGAGAACATCGGTGAGGCTGCAGATTAGTTCCTCACAGGTTTTTCACAACGATCTGAAGGAAAAAACAGCCGCCGTGAGTTTTTAAGGCGTGATGTTACAACTCTAACCAGCTGTTGGGCTCAAATAACATCTGTTCTGTCGCTGAGGAAGCTAAAGCTAGCAGCTAGTTAGCCCTTTAGCTAGCAGCAGATCTGTTGATCCAATGTGAAACCAGAGATACCTGCAGAGAGGACACAGCGTTTGTGACATACAAAGTGATGTTCGATGCTTCTGTCTGACCTGTTTCTGTTTTCCCGGCAGAAGAGGAACTCGTCCACCTCGTACTCGAGCTCCCTGAAGGAGCTCCTGCAGCGGAAGATCGGCGCCCTGGAGGAGCAGCTGCACCGCCACACCTCCGCCCTCAGCGGTGCCGATCACCACGGAGACGACGGAGACCACCACGATCACCACGACGACGACGACGACGGACACCATGACAACAACCACTACGATCACCATGGCAACAACGATGGACACCACGACGACCACTACGATCACCATGATGACGATGGACACCACGACGACCACCAAGACGACCACCACGACGGACACCACGACAGTGACGACGAACACCACGGCGACCATTCAGATCACCATGACGACAGCCACAACGACGACCACCACGATGCAGATGGTGACCATGACGATGGCCACCACCACGATGACGACGGCAGCGATCACCATAGCAACGAAGCCGACAGCCACAGCTACCTTCCACACACGGGATACAGAACACCGGGACCGAGGTCCAACAAGCTGGAGACGATACTGAATCAGCTTTACCTCACAGGTACGGCTCAATGTCCAGACGCTTAAGGTCCGATTCCTGCTCGTCGTGAAGGAGCAGAAACCCAGAGAACCAGGTTACAGTAGTGACACCAAAATGTTTTCTCTTCTTTGGCTCATTTTAAATGTACTTTTCTCTATTTTTGGTAACATCGAGTTAATTTAACAACACAAACAGAACCTGTAGGATCAATCTCTAATGAACTAAATCCAGAAATACTAAAATATTAAGACCACTAAGAGATTTAACCCCTAATAACACATGTCTGTGGATCAAAGTTAATTAATTGGAGGGTTTTTTTTCGTGAACATAAACCCTTTATGTCTTAAAAGTTCTCTGATGTAACTGTATACCGCTGTACCGGAGTTTTCCATAAAACTGTTCTACATAAAAGTGGTTCAGAAGAAGAATAATGATTCAGGAAGCCTCATTCTACAAACAGACGGCATTAGTTCTTTAGGTTTGTTACGTACGAAACTCTGGAACCTGTTTTTATCATCAATATGCTGCAGGTTCAAGGTAGAAACGCTCCGCTATGCAGACGACTGATTGTTTTACTCATGACGGGACATCTTGGGTGGAAAAATATCTTGAAGCAAAAAGCTTGATTTTCAGCTGATGGAGCCTCTAAGATCTCACCACTAAATGGAGCCGTAGATGTTCTGACGCCGTCTTTCTTTGACCAGATTCTAGCAGGAAGAAGCCTCAGAGTCCGGACGCCTTCCAGATCAGCTTCCCCATGAGGACCAACTACATGTACGGCCGTCTGAAGAGGACGCTGCTGCAGGAGATCTTCGCTCTGACGCTGTGTCTGTGGATAAAGGCCGGAGTCGGACCCGGACTGGGAACCCCGTTCTCCTACTCGGCGCCCGGACAGTCCAACGAGCTGGTTCTGATCGAGTGGGGCAACAACCCCATAGAGCTGCTGATCGACGACAAGGTGACGCACAGAAACTCCAGACGATCACCACGTCACACTGGAAAAAATAAAGTTTTTAGGTGTTGAGTATTTAACTGCTGTTTTACAGATTTTCCCTGTTTTGTTGAATTACAGACAATAACTAGTAAAAATATGAAAAAAGAAGCTTCCAGCTACATGTTAACTGTAAAAAAAAAACTAAAATACTAAAACATCCCAAACCTGTAAACAGCATCATTAATGAGTAAATGAGCAATCAGGAACTTGTTCTTTTATAATGTGTGACGGTCATTATACAGTTTATTGTATTTAAATCTGCTTAAATATGCAAATATAAATAAATATAATATTTTGTTACATTTATTTATTAATTTATTTGTTATGTTTTTAAAAATATTTTTAATGGTAACTTCTTTGAGCAATTCACAGTTAAAAAAAAGATTTTCATTGTTTTGTTATATTGATCAGATAAAATGAAAAATAGATTTAAACTGTAGATAATAATATATAATAATAATAATGTCAACTTTAAAAATCTGTATTTATTTATTTATTTTTTTTACAAATGGTGAATTGTTTTCTTCATAAAATTGATGCTATATTTTTTAACAGATATTTGCAGTTATTTAAAAGAAAAAATATGTATATTAAGAATTGAAGAAGAAAAAAAAAGATTAATTTACATGTTGGATGTAAAAATCAGGCCAAAACTGTAAATAATGTCCACTGTGTTGGTTTACCGTGTGTGACTATAAAATTACTGTATTTAAATACACTAAAATATAATTATTTTACTGTTCTTTGTGGTTATTCGTGCCATAATCTGACCAGTTTAAACTTAACTTAAAACTCTTAAAAGGACAATGATCTGTTGAAGCAACAGCCAGCGTCCAGCAGGGGGCAGTAGAACACGACTCTACCCTCTTGTAGGTGATGTTTCTGCAGGTTCTGTATGTTAAAGGCGATGTTTGTCTCCACAGACGGCGACGCTGCCGCTGTCCCTGAGCGACGGGAAGTGGCACCACGTCTGCGTGACCTGGTCGACCCGGGACGGCCAGTGGGAGGCCTACCAGGACGGGGTGCTGCGGGGGTCCGGGATGAACCTGTCGCCGTGGCACCCCATCAGGCCGGGAGGTGTCTTCATCCTGGGCCAGGAGCAGGTAAACGACTCAGGAGTTAACATTCAGGGGCTTCAAACCTTCTGGAAACCTTCTAGAATTCAACCTCAGAGTCGGACGCACTCTGAGTTCACATCCTTCAGTGCGGCTTTTATTTTTATATAATTCAGCATAAATCACTTTTTCCTTCATTTTTTAACACATCAAAGAAAATCACTAAAATAACAGCTAAAACATTTGCTGTTATTTCTGTAGATTTAAAACGTGACAGGGATCTACTTCTTAAGAACCTTTTTCCCGCCGCCTTCCACTGCTGCCAGGTTTTCAGTGTTTTTGTGTTTACTGGACGTTCTGCTAACGTTAAGTCGCTAACGCTGTGTTGGTCTCCAGGACACGCTCGGCGGACGCTTCGACGCCACCCAGTCCTTCATCGGCGAGATGTCCGACCTGCACATGTGGTCGCATGTCCTGAGCGCCGCCGACATCTACGGCCTGGCGTCCTGCGGCAGCCACCTGAGGGGCGACGTCATCGCCTGGGCGGAGTCGGAGGTGGAGCTCTACGGGGGCGTGGCCAGGTATCCCTTCGACCCGTGTCACTGAAGGAGGAGCCCACAGACACTGAAGTCCTTCCGACTCTGGCCTCGGCAGAGTCGACGCCTTCGTTTAGACTCAAACAGGAACTTTTTTCTAAAGAATAAAGACTCTGGATGGTGTTAGCTTCTTAGCCGGACGGTTTCCTGTTAGCTTCCCGTTCAGCTGCTGGATGTGACATATTGTCATGATGTGAATGAGACTCGCTTGGTCCCGTCGTGGTGACGAAGCTTTAGTTTGGTAGAAACTCTGGATCCTCTTTCTGAAGGTTTCCATGAAACATACGGCTGATGTACCAAAGAATCGTAGAACTGAAGCGTCTGTAGGTAGCACAGGTTTGACTTCAGACTTTTTCTCGACTGTTGCCTCCATTTTTTTTTTTTTTTTTACTGCAGCAGGAAAATCTGAGACCAACACCTGGAAAGTCTTTATATTATTTTACTATATTGTTATTTTTTACACGTTCTGGACTCAACGTTTGTTCACCGTCTCTTTTCACTGAGTTAGATCCTCGTTCTGCTGCACTGTGAATCTGTGAATCTGAATCTGGCCTTGACTCTTGTACATTTATTACCGCACATCGGAGCAAAGTTCTGCTGTTGTCCTCAAGTTTTTGTGTAAATAAAAATGTGAAAGTAACTTGTTTTGTTGTTTTATTGATCATTAAAAAGCAATTGAGGCGTCTGTTCTCGCAGCTTAATTAAATGAACTGTTGTAGAAAGAAAATAAATCCTGATTTATTGAACTAGATTTAATCACAAACATTATTTTCATTTGATATGATGATGTTGCATCAACTTAACTTTCTGCGTCAACTGATTTAAAACTAAATTCAAGTTGTGTTGATTTAATAAAATAAGCTCAAAAACTTGATTTTGTTTCACTTCAGGATTTTGAGCTCAGTCACTGATCTCATAAATTCTGTGATTCAGTGTTAAATGCACTTATTTCCTCCTCTGTGACATGAAACTGAAGATATTTGAGTTGTGGCGCCGCGCTTCCTCTTTTTCTGACATTTTAGGGAGCAAACAGCTGATCGATTAGTCCAGAAAACAATCCACAGATTAATAAACCATGAAAACAATCTTTAGTTATTAAATCATTATCATGTAAATTACATTTTAGGTGAAGATTTGGTGGAAACGTCATTTTTTGTTTTTATCTGCAGCTGAAACTGCAAAACTATCACTGAATGAATCTTCCGTGAACACGATGAAGCTGCATCTCCTCACAGTTTGAACAGTTTTAGTTAATCAACAGAAATGTTTGAGATCTTCAGAGTTTCTTTGGTGGAATCTGAGCTGGAACGTCTGCTTGCTTCACTTATTTGGTTTCATTTCTTCATTTTAATTTGTTGAACTCGTTAGTTCTGATGATTTCACTCGACATAATAAACTCATGTCGGCCTCGCGGTTGTTATTTCACTGAAAGCTCTAAATGTGATCCAGTAACTCAGTAATAATAGAAACTGTTCAGTAGAGCTGGGACATGTTAATACTGGACGGCTTTAAACTTCATCAACATTCACAGACACACGTTCTAATTTAAAGTAGAAACTTAATTTGAACCTTTGATACTCACAGAAGAGCTGCAGCAGGTCCAGGTTCTGCCCTCCAGCTTTGATCCGAACACGTGTTCTGGTGGAATAAAGAGGCAGCAGCCGGCGCTCTGTTTACCGTTTATTGTTACACAGCAGTTTACTGGCACCGACGTGGTTTTCCTGTTGCTACATTTACAGATGATTCATCCGTCATCACCTCACAGCCAACAAAAATAAATAAATACAAAATAAAGACATCTTCTGAAGGAGGTGGCGGCTCTGGGGAGAGAGGAGTCGGGTCGCTTTAGTGTTCTTCTCGTGTTTCAATGGATAAAATTAGAGTTATTTTTGGCAACTTTGCACTTCAAGAATCCCCAGAAAGTGAAGGCCTACAGACAGAAGCACAAACGTGGAAGTAGAGTCCGGTGGGTCTGATGAAGACGTGGGAGAGAGAAGGCGACTCCAGATCTGTCTGGACGCGGCGGCGAGAACCTGCTGCAACCGACCAGGAGGTGGCGCTGCTGTGTCCTTACATCCTTCAGCGTATTGCAGTGTGAGACACTACCACTAGACGGCGCTAAAGAGTGTAAAGTCATGCTCTCTGCGGGTCTGCGAGGCGTACACTTCATCATCCACAATTTCTACGAGCGAGTCGACGGCACACGTGGCAGGAAAGTTATTCTGAGGAGAGACGGGGAGGTTCTTCATCATCTAACGAGTTCTGAGTCATCACTGATCAGCTGGAAGTGAAGCTGCAGGACTCTGGAAGAGCTTCGACTGCTTTCCATGAGTCCAGCTCTGAAACCTCCAGAGATCCCCTCAGAAACAATCCCTCACATGGAGCTACTGTCACAGGCCTTCAGAAACGTCCACCGAGTGTTTTTCTCTAATTAAAGCATCTTCAAAGTCGACTCTGGAAGACCTTCGACTGCTTTCCATGGAGCCCAGACACAATGAGAAGCTCTAAAACCTCCACATGTCCGGCGCTGTGTCGGCCCACTGAGCTCCATCCACAGAGTGACTGACCAACATGTACCTAGAACCGCGACCAGAACCACTCCTTCAGTCTTCCTCGGTCAAACAGAAACCATACATTTTAATAGTCGATTAGACATGCAGTTCCATTAATGGCCAGTAGGTCACATCTACAGCTTCGCTTTTGTGAACTGTGACAAAGTTTACGTCATGCACACTCGTGGACGCCGTGGGAAGTCCAGTCGGTCTTACAGTTTGCGTCCCATCAAATATATACGTAAGAAGCCGTGCGATGCATTCTGGCAGCAGCGAGTCGCGCTTTAAGAGGCGGAGCGTCACACTGAAGGCTTCTCATTAGCAGGAAGTCGACATTTAAGCTTAACGAAGGGCGTCCTGCTCAACGCTCCTCCTTTGAAATCTCCCTCCAGGTGAATGTTTCTATAGATGTAAAGAAGTTGGAACTAGTTTTGACTCCATTCGTGTCTAAAAACATTAATACTCTACTAGTTCGCCTCATGGACTCATCTACGTCTCTTTCATGACCAACATGGACTCTGGTGTGCTGGTGGACACCATGGAAAGCGCAACCGGTCTTATAGTTTGTGTCCACAGTTCTCTGCACGACCTCTGGAAACTCAGAAAAAGCTAACTGCCGTCGATGTAAAGAGAAGTTCGGCCGATTTCGCCTCACGTTCTGTCAGAGACACGATTCAGGGAACTGTTTCAGAAGGAGTGGCCATGTTGGTCCGGGTTGAACGTCTACAGATGAAGCGTCGGTCCGACCGGGTGCAGCCAGTATCTGTTGTAGGAGGGTGTAGCTTGAACTGGTTTCCTCTATCGTGCTACGACGTTGTTGCACCAACATCGATCCCGTCACTGTCTAGCTAGCTTGAAGGACTCTGTTGCGCTCATGTGCAGTAGCATACGTCTTCCATGCGTGGGCGCTGTTGGGTAACATGTAGAGGACAAAATGTACGCCTCGCAGACCTCCGCGTCCCCGCAGACGCTGTGAGTCCAACACTGGCCTCAGAGTGTCGTCAGTCAGAGTAACAGCATTTTCTCCAAAATGCTAGAATTGATAAAGTGCAGTAGACGGTTCTTCTTCCTACCATCTAAAATCCAATCCATTAAACTACTAGTTCATGAACTGTCAAGCAAAAAAGTCTATCACTGGACACAAGTCTAAACTGATCCATTACATCTGAATATTCTGACTATAACATAATGACGTCGGTTAGTGTTCCTTGTTTCGCCGTCGTGGAAAATTGCAGCTTCTTCACAGCCAATCACTGAGCTCCGCTTTGTGCTTTACCGAGTCAGATTCAAGAGAGAAAAACTAAGGAGAGAACATAAAGAGCCTACAATCGAACAGGATCATTCAGCTTCCGTGTTAAATGCAATTTCTCTAAGTCAACAAAGAACACTAACGCCGTGGAATCAGTGCACTAGCATGATCGGCCTCCGTTCGTCCACATGCAGTAATACAGTAGCTCGTACAAAAATCAGATCTTAACAAAAGATAAAGAATAAATTAAATCATTTCTATGTGTGTCGTAAACAAATATGCTAACGTCTATTTACAGAAAGTGTACATCGTGATGAGCTGCCTTTGTGATTTCACGGTACCGGCTCTGACAGGTGAGACAGGTGCGGCAGGAAGGGGATGAACTGTGGCATGCGTACATCTGAGAGGACATGACGGCGGCGGCGGCGGCGACTGCTCAGTATTAGTGTCATAAAGGATTCGTTAACAAGCCTCCCGACTAGTTTTCTACTTCTGCTATTGCTCGGACATGTTCGGAAACATGCTGAAGGAAACGTGGTCTCGTGAGCCGAGACACGAAGCTGCCAACGCCCCGCCTCCAACACCAACAGTCACTTGGCGATAAAAACGTCAGTAAATATACAGTGATGAGGTTTCCCCTCACAGAACCTCAGCAGTCAATCTAAAACCCTTAACCAGTGTCTCAATACTGAATTCACATTTTTTTCGGCACAATCAAGAAAGAAACGCTGTGATTTCTGAGTTTTTCCACTGCAGGAGCCTGATCTCACTTCTTCTGTTTCCCTTAAATCAAAGTGCAGCAAAACAAAGAGGAACCAGAACAACGGAGGCTTTAGGTTATTGGAGGAGGTTCAAGACGAAAACTGCAACCAGACGAGGACAGAAACACTTTTTGTCGTCTCCAAATGTACCTTTAGGTCAATTTTTCTTGCCTGAAAATGGCCCTTAAAAGTGTTTGATGCAGCCTGAACCCGCTCAGAGAAAACAAGCTCCTGCAGTGGAAAACCTGCTAACATCTAGTGTAAAGTTGGGCTTCCCGACAGCTGAAGCTCCTGCTGCCCAGAACATCCAGGACCAGGCTCACACCAGTGCAGATAAAGCTCACGTTCTGAAAGTTCACGGTCCTAAACTGAAGCTAAAACGCAGATGAAATACGAGTTTTCTTCTCTGAGGCGCGAGGACATGAATTCAGCAGCCTGTAGTGTTTCTCTTTAGTGACTTTTTCTTCCTTTCAGGGTTTCTACGCGGCTAAAGCGAGCCGTTTCCATGCAAGTTCATTTAAAGTGAAGGTTTGAAATGCTGCAAAAATGTATGAATGAATGTCTTTGCAGCGAGTAAAGCAGGAAGTTGGCGCTTTAAGCTTCATTAACTGTAATAAACGGAGAACAAGGAGCTAAAAACTAAACCAGCCGAGCTACAGATACAGAAAAACAACAACTTTGTCCTTGGAAGCTGGGAAAGTTAGAATAAGTTGTTAAAGCGTGCTGGTGATGAACATCGAGCGAGGTGCTTGTTTCAGGGTCGAGCTGGATTACTGGTGATCAAGAAGGACTGATAATGGATTAAATGTTGTACATGAGCAGCACGTCTCTCTGCTAAAGCAGCGCAATCAGTTTATTTCATCTGTAACCTCGTCACTAAAATAAAGAAGCGACACAGATGATCAGACAGATGCTGAACGTCGGACACCGCGTGAGCGACAGTCGTGTGATTTTAAGGTTTGCTGGTCAGAACTTATTTCTGTGGTCACTATTGGCCGTTTCTTTTTAAATCAGCTTCAGGTTAAAACATAAATGTGTTCGAGTCTTTTCCGTTTGAGAGCTGCTCAGACTTGTGAAGCTGCTGCTGAAGACTCATTTCGTTGGCGCCTGATTCTCTGATTTCTGTCATCGTGTCTGAGTTTTGCTCGTTTTATTTTTCCTTAGTCGCTGTGTTTTACTATTTTTCTGTACATTTTACTTAATGTGCTGTATAAATGAATCAGTCATCTGAAATCACGACGGTCAGCGTTTTCAGATCCTTCGATACGACGTGTGAACCAAACGTCCGAACAGGAAACCCACAGAAACCATCAGCACTGGTGTGAACGTGGCCGGATGCTCTCCACCTGGAGGCCGAGCGGCAGAGTCGGGAAGCCGGACCGACGTAGTGTTTAACAGAACCAGAAGGTCTGGTCCACGGGACAGCAGGAAGTCCTCACAGCGGGAGGGTTAACGAAACTTCTGAACAGGTAGTTGAGGAGCAGGAACAAAGGAAGACAGGAAGGAGAACCAAGGCAGATCTACGGCTGCTCCTCCTTCTTCTTCAGCGATATACGCTTCTTCCTGGCGGCGAGCATCTCGTAGAAAGGGTCGACGCTGACGGCAGACCTGAGCAGACGACAGGAACGTTACAGGAAATAAAAGGCTGTGCACGATTTAGACAGTTAGCAACAGCTCTGGTCTGCTTCTGGTTCTGTGTTCATGATCCTGACTGCTTCACAGATAGATCACCGGCTCTGAATGTAAATGTTTAAATGCTCGTGTTGCTTTAGAATTAGTTTTGTGAACAATAATAAAAGCACATGGATCCAGCAGGTTGGAGGTTCCTCTCAGTCTCTCTGAGGAAACACTGGAGCAGTTCACCTGAAACTCTCTGGATTTGTAGCTTATCACAGGATCTGCTGCAAACTCTTGATGTTTTTGGAGAAACTTTAAATAAGACGATAAAATGAAGCAACTCTGATTAAACATCATGACTTTAAGCTCAGTTTTAGGTGTTTTTTAACTTCACATTTACACATGATGCGTTCAAGGACTGTGTAAAAATCCGACATCGGCCCTCCTGTTTCGACAGTCTCTGAGAACTGGTGCCATTGTTGGTTCTCTTTCAAACCTGGATCAGAGGTCTAATCCCCGATACACAGAGCAGCTGACAGATCGCTGCATGGTCAGATGCTCTACATGACAGATCAGGAGGCTGGAGTCCAACCACGAGCACAAACACAGGAAGATAAAGTCTGAATATTGAGTCCATTTTTTGTGGATATGTGACTAAACTCTAATTCTGAAGCAACAACACAAACGTGAAAAGTTTAAACTAAGAGACTAATTTTGAAGCGTCACATCGTCGACTTTTCTCTGCAGGTGAAATATTCAGTTTCACACCTCTGACCAGCAGGTGGCGCCTTTTTATTTCTATTCACCAGCTGAGTGGTTTAAAGCAGGAGCGAGTGAAGCAGCTGTGTCCCTTTATATTCTGGAGATGACCTGCTGATCTGAACTCTTTTTTTTGAACCTACTTGATGCTGTGGATCCACTCGTCCTTCTCCTCAGGTGTGGGAGCAGAGATCCGGTAAACCATGTGGTTTCCCTCCACCACCCTCCCGTCGGCCTCCGTCTTACAGGCCTTGATCAGCTGGCCGCGGTTGTTGGGGATGTAGAGCTCGAAGCAGTTCTGACGGCAGAGAGATAAAGAAACTTCCGTCAGCGTGTCGACGCCTGTGATGCTGCTGACAGTTTTCTAGGAGTGACATCATTTCTGTCCAGTTTCAGTCACTTGTGTTTTAAAAATGACTCACAACTCAAAAGCAACGTCTGATTTCAGGACTTAACTTTCAGAACATCCTTCTTTATTATTACTTTTGTCAGTTACTCTGTGGGTTTTTCTTTCTCTCTCAGTTTTCTCCAGGCGTACATCTGAATAAAGAATAAGTGTGCATGCTTACGGGCTTCCTGGGGTCCTCGACCTCGCGGATGCTCAGGTTTTCCAAAGGAATGATGCCTCGAGGTTCCTTATCCTGTTGGTGCAACATTTAGGCTTTTATTGACAGTTTCATTGGTTGCGGCAGAAACATGCAACCAGGTGAGAAATGCACTAAGAACCCAACGCTGACTGTTAGCTGAACCGCTAACAGACGCCCTGTTAGCAAACAAACCGGAGTCAGTGTTTGGCTTTTGTCAGGCTCTGGTGATACGTGTTAGCTTGTCTGACTCCTACTGTTTTTACTTTTATCTATATGGGAGTGTGCAAACCAGACAATTTCATTGCCCATATCTATCTATCTATCCATCCATCCATCCATCCATCCATCTTGACAGAATAACTGTTTTCAGCTCCAACAGACATTTCCACAAAAAAGCAAAAACATCCAAAACTATCAGTGAGCATGACAGAGATCCACAGACAGCGAGTTTCTCATCCCCTCCAGGAACACTTACTGTGGTGTACTCAAAGTAGTAAAGGCAGTTATCCGTGAGGATGAACCATCGGCGCTTCCAGGTTTTCACTCGTCCTCCTGAAACACAGAAACAGCGGCGACGATGAGCGAGGCGAGTTCACGGGAAACTACGAGGGACGCACGATGACGTCGTATCGTTAACAATAAATATGGGAAAAGTGAACGCTGACAAACGTCCCGTTCAGGCTGAAGACGCTCAATAAAAATAAACATGGGACTGTTTAAGGAGTTTAAGTTTTCTTGTTTTCTACTCGTAGACGGACACATTTGAAGAGACTGTAGAGAATACAGAAGTAACTAAGTACATTTAAGTGCTGCACTAAATACAGCAATACAGCATATAGAGTATTAATGCATTTTATTATAAATGATATGTTTGTGCCTCCAACAGTAATCAAACCATAAACACAACAATAAAACTCAAAAATCAAAAGCAACAAACCATGAAGCTAAAAATGGAACTGAAAGATGATTTATTTAATTATATGAATATAAAAAAAGAGTGAGAAACCCTACAGCTATTATAATAATGGAGATAATTATTATTATTATACTATATTTATATTATAATGTTTAGACACACACACACACGTATATAAAATATAAAACGTTCGTCCCCCTGCAGGAGAGACACCACGTTCTTTGTGATTATTATATTATTGATAAATCTGTGCAGCTACATGTGCAACAAAAGCTTCAGAAAATATCTGCCAAACTCAACCATGGTGCACCCCACACACGACTCTACGGTCTACAGTTTACAGCAAACTACCAGACTAGATCTCCTCTACAGTGTTTGAATGCGACGACTCCGTCAGTACATACCTCCTGAGAAAACAAGCAGCGGCAGTAGAGGACGGAAATCGCAGCGAGAAGCAGAGACAAGAGGAACCAGAGGATTTAGAGACAGACAGAGAAACATGGAGGAGGAAGAGAAGGAGAGAGTTCATATTAGTGACACAGATCTCAGGCCCCGCCATGCAGAGGAACACAATCACACGATCAGATCAGAAGGTGTTCACGGTGGCGGCGCTCGCGTTCGGACGCCGACGACTCGAGTGGAGGCAGAGAGGCAGCAAACCTCAGAGACCGGAGGTTTCACCACAGCACTAAGCCTCAGAGGAACTCGTCACGGTAAACAAGACGATGAAGAAGAAGCAGAGCGGCTTCGTCTCACCCAGCTTCAGCAGCCAGCCCTCTCTGTCGGGGTTGAAGAAGGTGTGCGTCAGGTCGTTGCCGTCGTCCTCGGGGATCTTGAAGGGCTCGTTTTTGATGCTCTCGTACAGGTTCTGGGGGATGAAGACGGAAACAACAGTAAGCAAAAGCACCAGCAGAGGAGAGCGAAGAGCGGCGGGGCGGAGCCGGTCGTACTCTGAGCAGCTCCTCCGGCAGGTCGCCGCCCTCGTTGATGCCCCGGTTCATGGAGATGAAGCGGTCCACGCCGGGCTTGTCCCTCACGTTGGGGTTGTGGAGGCTCGTGTTCAGCATGATGATAGCGAAGGACAGCACGTAACACGTGTCTGCCAACAGAGGAGACACCAGAGGACAAGGAAACACTCAGTAGGTGTAGTGCTCAACGCTCGATTAGAAAGACAGAAAGAACTCACACCTGTTTGTTTTTCATCTGTTTAACTGCAAGAAGTCTTAAAGTAATGGCTCCAAATATTATCAGAATAAATAAAACAGAACGCCTTGACCATCGTTGCCCCATTAAAGTTTTACTCCTCTGGTGGTGCAAAAAGGATAAAAGCATAAAAAGACTTTTACAGCCGTCCTCAGATGTATTCATCTCCTCCCATTAGAGAAAAGACAAAACCCACAGCAGTCCCTCAGATAACTGGAAACTGGAAAAAGTAATAAGAAATAAAAATGTGCTAAATTATAATTTGGTGAAATAAGACGTTGCTTTGAATTGTGGTTGAAAAGAATAATTTAAAAAACAAACAAAACTGTGGTGGACCAATGAGAGGCCTTTGCTGATGAGCAGTGGACCAATGAGAGGCCTTTGCTGATGAGCAGTGGACCAATGAGAGGCCTTTGCTGATGAGCAGCGGACCAATGAGAGGCCTTTGCTGATGAGCAGCGGACCAATGAGAGGCCTTTGCTGATGAGCAG
>NW_007578528.1:258131-270895 GCF_000690725.1 Stegastes partitus | reverse complement strand
CTGTAGACTCAACAGCTTACACATCGAATAAATAAACTGGTAGCAGCTTAAAGGAGCCGTGCACACTTCTAGCAGGACCACAGGAAGAAAGGAACGGATTCATTTCAATATTCTAGCAAACTGAAATATGTCATTTGCAGTCCACACAAAAAAAGGTGGATTTCACATTTCACAGGAGGTGAATGATTCGAGGCTTAACTGGAACCCGAGTGACTCAAAAACAGCGTCAGTATTAATGTGTTGTTTCCAAGATGCTAAACCTGCCAGGAAACTTGTACTTTACAACGAGGGAGTCCTGACCGCAGCTCGGCTCGAACAATATGAGGAAATAACAGAAGCACGGGCAGCTTTTCTGTTTATGAAAGGTGACTTCTGGTAAGAGGCTGGCCGCCTGGAGAGTTCACATCTTCTGGGAGAAGCTTCATCTTACTGTCATTTAGTGTTGCAGGAAAACCAAGCTGGAGTTAAATGTTTGTGGCGTGTAACTCTGTGGAAAGGCAGCGTGAGTGTGTGCTGGTGTTTACCGGTGCTCTGGAAGACGCCTGGGTTGCAGTGGCAGTATCTCTGAGCAAAGGCCTCCATCATTCTGTCGATCTTCTGAGCTTCGCCGGGCAAACGGAAACTCCACAGGAACTGCCTGCAGAAAGCGGGTCAAGCTTTAGGTCGAGTCTCACAGAACAAATCCCGCAATCGAGCCGGAGCTCAGCGCTTCCCCCTCAGACCCGGGGCGGCCACGAGAGCGGGACTTTCCGCCGCCGGTCGGGTTTGTTGGCCGGAGAAAACCTGGATGCGATTCAGGAGAACAGCTTACCTGAGGGCCTGGACGAGGTTGAGATCGGTGAACTCGTGGAGGTCGACGAAGGCCTGCAGGACTTTGATGTTGAAGTCGTCCCTGCAGAGCAGCAGAGGTCACGTTAGGAGCAGCTCAGACTGAACAACAGCAACCAGGTTTAAAAACACAGCAGTCGGTCCAAACAGAAAGAAAAACCACCAGAGAGGCAACAGTAGAGACACAGAGGTCAAAGATTTACTAAATAAACTGATAAAACACCTCCAGGTAAAATAATAAAAACTTAAAAACACCTTATGTAGTTTAACTAAAGGAAAAGTGGAATAAAAGAAAATAGAGAGAACAAGCAGAAACACAGGGCTGGAGGTCACAGAAATAAACAAAAGACCATAGACCATAAAACAGACCAAAGGAGAAAAGAGGTGTGCAGTGAAATAAAAGCCAACATTCCTCCATAAACACCATCTAAAGCAGTATCTGTGTTTTAAGCATCCACATTAAATATAAAATCCACATTTTCTACTGATGGAAGAACCTGTAAACATGACAGATGTTTGTCCACATGTTGAGAAGTCTGCTGTAAGATCGTCATTTTCCACATTGAGAGGAAACAATTTCTACATTAGATTCATTCGATCACAAATCATCACATTCTTTCTGCTCCATCGTCTCTGACTTGCTTCAAATAAGGACATTTATAAACATATCTGTGAATTTTATATTGATTTAACTGTTGATTTATTTAAAAAACAAAAACCTTCAATGTGAGAAAAAACCTCAACAGGGAATTTTTATATTTTAATTTTATCTCAGAAAGTATTTGATAAATCAGTTTAAAATTTCACAAATATCTAGAAATATAAAGTTTATGCTATAAAAAATATAAAGTGAATCAGAGAAAACAGCCTCAGATTTCTATTTCAAAAACTGCTAAAAGTCAGGAATCAAAAAAATACATATATATGTACACACACTCAAAAAATATCTAAAAAAATGTCAAAAATGATTTGACATTGACATATGAAGCTCCAATTTGCAAAACGTCTTTATAAATATTCATATTTTATGGTGCAAAAAATGTCCGGTGAGTCAGAGACGACGGAGCAAAAGATCTGAGATTAAATTAATCAGCTTTTATCTTTAATAGTTCCTCAGATCTATTAAACAGATTTAAATGTGGAGAAACCTGCTGAAAGTGGGCTGACGGATTTTAATTTTGTTAAATTTAGAAACCAATTCATGAAGCTAAAAATTCAGAAATATCATTTTAAATATTTATAGTCGATGATAAAAACTAAACCAGACACGGTGGAGCAGAAGCTCCTGATTAAAGCCGTCTCAGGCGTCTGAACTCGCTGACCGTTCTCCGAGATAGTCTCCGATGGCCGTCTTGTTGAGCCCTTCTCCTTTGTACAGGAACTGAGCGATGTCCTCCGGTGTGTGTCTGAGCAGCTCGTTCTCCACCAGAAACATGATGCCCTGCAGAGAGCACACACACTCCGTCACCACAACACAGCGAGCAAACAGCCAGACGCACAAGCAGCCGCTCCACCGCTCGCTACCTTCTTTGGGTCCATGTTGAACTTCTTCCTCCCCATCGCCACGTGTCGGCTTTTCTGTAGAGTTTTACTGCAAAGTGGACAAAAGCGTTGATCAGAGCTGCTCGTCGTCACTCATCCCTTCATCATTTATACACTGTGTGCTGACGGCTGATCATATACAATAAAATCAGACAGTTACAGGAAGAGAATCAGATCCTTAATGACCAGCTGGAGGGAATTTCTCCATCCATCCTCCATCACTACATCACACTTTAACATAAAGCTTATCAGCAACTAAATGATGTATTGCTGAATTAACACGTTGCTCCTTTAGACCAATATTTCTGTCATGTTCTTTGTATCTCAGCTTTTTCCCAACATTTAAAAAGCTTCAGCGGTAAACACAGTGTGTAAGCTGATTTAGGTCAGTTTCTGTGGTTCAGCCTGTTACGGTGACAGATCCCACTCTGTCTGGAGCAGAGCTTAGGTCCCGTTACCTGCCCTCTGTGCTGGTCTCCAGGCCCTCCACCTCCAGAATCGCCTCCCTCAGCTCCTCCCTCAGCCTCTGGATCTCCTGCAGCAGGACGCCCTTCCTCCGGCGGATGTCCTCCAGCTCCGAGCGCTCCTCTGGGCTCAGGTCTACTGGGACTGCAGGGGAAGACAAGAAGAATGAGTCCAGGACCGCTGCAGCTGCAGATACGACGGGCTGCAGCCCGAAACAACCCCGGTCCAAAGCTGTCGCTAACGGCAGCACAAAAATGTGCTCAAAAGTTCACTGTTGCTCAAATATCCTACGATGGAAAAGAGTGGAGGGAGCAACAGGAGAAGCTAAAGCTAGCAGGGAGGTTAGAGAACATGGAAAGGCACCAGGTGAGGACACCTGGAAAGGTATTCTGTACTTTCAAACATTTAAATGTGTCCTTCTGAACTTCTAAACCCCCCAGAGGGTTTAAAACCAGTGGTATCAGAAAAAACAATCACCTCTAAAATCCTGACTACTCACCAAACTAAACTTTATTCTACATGTCGTATTAAAAAAACGGCCAAAACGTAAATCGTCCTCAGCTCAGCTGAGTCCATGAGACTCATGAGTCGGGTGTAAACCAGGAGAACTGAGCAGAGAGGAGCCGAGCAGCAGAAAGCAGTGAAACATCTACATCATGTGGAGCCTCCAGGTTGTCCTGACATGTTGTCACTTTAACAGCTTTAAATATAAATGTGCGGAAAAAACCTGTCGACGGGAAACTTTTAACGAGTATTTTATTCATGGATCTAAAGTATCACAGATGTCATTACTCACATATGTGCAAAACCAGTTTCTAAAAATGTTTTGTTTAATAACTTACAACCGTTTCTCTGCCTTTATTGCTGCATTTGACATTTTAAGCAAACAGTTACCGTTCTACATATCTGTATTTATAGAGTTTAAGATAATAAAAAAGAAGGAATAATCTGCATGCATTTACTTGTTTTTTTTTAAAGCGTAGCTGTCCTGGTTCATATCTTAATGGTTTCCTCTCAGTGTCTTTTTGTGCAAACCCGTTAGCATTCCTGCTAACTGAATGTTAGCGAAACGAAAACAAACAAAATTTCAATATTATATAATATATTTCAATATTTCTAAAACTTTCTTACTACAAATACGACACTGTGCACGAGAAGCTGCTGATTATTAGAAGCTTTGTTCATTTAAACCACTAAAATATTCTCGCTGTGCAATAAATAATAGATTGACTTGAGTTGTCTCCTGATTTGTCCATTTGTGTTGTGAACGGTTTTCACACACTCGCTGTGCAAAGTGAGTCACTGTGGACCTTAATTTATTATTATTCTATTTAATAAGGAGAATTCATCACCTGTGATCTGAGCTCAGTTCTGATGTGGACAGTTTGAGCAACAAGAAGCTGTTCAAGAGTCATTTATCAGCTGACTTTGGATAATTAATCCATCATCTCTACACCTTAATCTTCACTAGGGTCATGGGGGGCGGAGCCTATCCCAGCTGACTCAGGGTGAAGGCAGGTTCACCTGGACAGGTAACCAGTCTATCACAGGGCTACACTTAGAGACAGACAACCAAGCACACTCACATTCACACCTACGGACAATTTACAATCACCAATTAACCTCAGCATGTTTCTGGACTGTGGGAGGAAGCCGGAGAACCCGGAGAGAACCCACGCTGCACGGGGAGAACATGGAGACTCCACGCAGAACGATCCCGGGTGTCCTCACCTGGACGCCAACCAGCGACCTTTTAGCTGTGAGGCCACAGTGCTAACCACTGATCCACCTGCAGCCCTGCTTGTTTTTTAAATGTTTTTGAAAACTGTGCAAACTTGACCTGCTTGGACAACATATTCAGTGACTTTCTAAAATAAATGCAGGCGTGTAAATATCTCCTCAGCATTTGTGTTGAGTCATAATCCCATTTTATCCACTCGGCTCCCAGACCAGCAGACACACCTTCCAGCACAAAGGCAGGTTAATAATCAGGTCAGACTGAATGTAGGTCTCAGAGCTGAGGGAGCGCTGAAACTGTTCCAAGGAGCAAAGTTAAATCCCTGCATTATAACACATACATCTATAGAATACAAGATGTGCATTTATTTATATATATTTATTTATGGGATGCTTCATAAACTGGAGCTAGTCTAATACAAAAGTCCTACAATGAACCCTACATTCATTTGAATGAATGCAGTCTCCTTTTCTAAATGGTATTTTTCACAATAAAAGAAAAAAGCAGAAAAGAAAAACAGCACATGTGAGATTAGAACACAGCTAAAGGCTTAAAGACGGACATTTAACCTCAATATTCAGCACAAAAGTCATGAATCCACATTAATGAGGAAAAAAGCAACCAGAAGATTAAAGAAACGAGCAGAGAAAAAGAAAAGATAAAGAAAATCATGCCAATAAAATATATTCTCACATTCATCAGTAAAAAAAAAATAGTTTTTAAATCCCTGAAGATAATTGCTTAACTGTCAAAACAGCTGCTGACTAATATATTTGCGGACAACTAATAAATCGATCTGTGCAGCTGTACTTGGTTGATGAAGAATCACATCACTTTTATAGAGATTTATAATATTTTTGGTGGAAATACCTCCATGTATGTAAATTCTTCATCTGAACACAGGAACGGTCTTTATTTAGCTTCAGTGTACTTTGATTTTCTTGCTTCTTCCAGCCTCAGTTGTAGTGTATCTTATCTTGACTTTATACATATAAAATTACACAATATATATGTATATATATTCCTATTTTTAAGCCCTATTTGTCAGTGTAACCCAGTAAAATTCAACTGCACCACAACCTGCAGCCTCCAACTGAATCAAGTCACTCAGCCCACTAGTCTGTTCAATAACACGTTAATACCTTTTTTTGACTCTCACAGCTCATCAAATTTGCAAAAGCAGCAGATAAACAACAAAATGAGACAGTTTTCCTGCAGCTCTTCATGCTAACACTGGCCTATTTGAACCTGATAACTTTCAGACTGCAATAACAGAAATCTATCATTACTATTCTGAATAAAAGTACAGTTCTGCACATTCACTTGGGTTCATTGTTAGTGTTTTATATGCGTTTTTTAAAGCCTTATTGTATTGCTGGTGCTGAATAAATAAAGTTGATCTCATCTTATATATTCTAGGTATAACAGACTTTCGCTAAAATGTCTACTCATTGCTGCATTTGTCAAAAACAATCCCAATATATATAGTTTTTTTCATATCTTTGGCCTTATTTGTCAGTGCAATGCAATAAAATTCAGCTGCACCAGAACCTGCAGCCTCCACGTGAATCACCTCCGGCCTGATCTGCACATTACAGGCTTCATGCACCTGCAGGCTCCTTCACAGAGTCGATCTGTTCTGCACAAAAGCCCCGTTTCGGTGCATCTGAGAGCAGCAGCAGCTTGTTGGTCGGAGCCTCCCGGAGCAGCCGGTGTTTACTCTGCAGAACAAGCAGCTGCTCCACACCGGCAGCACCACGCCCACAGCTGGATCAGCCTGAATCACACCGCAGCGGCACCGCTAACGGCGCTAATTACAGGCTTTCGATGGGATAATTAATGTTTTACGAGCTGCGTGTAACCTGGAGGCAGGTTAAAGTGTTAAATGTCCAACGGCGCTAGCTAGAAAGTTAGCACAGTCCAGCAATCAATACTGATGCTAAGCTAACGCGCTGCTGTGGCTCGTTTTAACACGAATACAGTCATCATGAGCACCCATGTTTGGAAGAAGACCCCCACGGAGGGTTTATGGGGGATGATTTAAATGTACATGTTCCCCAGGAGGCTCAGCTGGTCACACCTGAGCTAACAAGCTAACAGCCTGAGCTAGCAGTCTGAGCTAGCCCCCGTTAGCCGCAGTTAGCCGGTGCTAATGTGTGCTCGGTAGTTCCACTTACTGTAGTCCAGGTCGTCCATCTTAGGCGCTTTGCTTTTAGGCATAAATAGTTCAGAGTCGACGGTCATCCAATGTCAGAAAAAAGCGGATATATGTGTGAATATATCCCCAGAAGCACAGCAAGAAAACACAAGCCCAAGTGTCGAAATGTTGAGGCCGAGACAAAGAAGCCGGAACCGCCGCCTGCCCGGACAGAGGTCAGCAGGATTTCAAAATAAAACCCCGACACGGTCAGGGACGTCTGGAGCCAGAACCACAACCAGAGTCCGAGTCAGAACCAGAATCTATCTATCTATCTATCTATCTATCTATCTATCTATCTATTAGACACAGAAAGAGAATGAACAGAAATAGAATCAGAACCAAAGACCCAGAATGAGAACGAGAGTCTATTATATATATTATATTCTATATTTATGTTATTTCACTGAATGAAGTGATTAGAATGAAACAGCAGAATATAACCAAATAAAACTATAAAACTCCAGACCAGGTCTACGCCTACAAAGTGGGTCAACTATGAAAAATACGTCTGTTTAAAAACAACCAACCAAATTTAAACTTTCCTACTTATATTTTGAGAGCCATGTTGAAACTCCAGAACTCTACTTGGATCAGACTTTCTACCAATATTTCTATTTTTGTGCTAAACGTCTCAAACCTGCTCCATCAGTTCTGAAAGTTGAACAAAAGAACTTTTCTCTTCATGTCTGTGACTCAGTGTTTCCTGTTAAAGTAGTGGTGTGGGTCAGAACCAGCACTAGTTCACTGCTGCTTTATCACGTTTTAGTTAATGAGCTCAGAGATGGAACTTTTCATGGCAGCTTCAGGTTTTCTTATTTTTCAACTCATCTATAATCAGATTATTGATCTACTGTCTGATAGTCCAGGTTCTGGATCAGTGACATGATGAGAACTAACAGAGAACATTTCAGGTTTTTATCTTTCATAGTTCCTCAGATTTCAGTGTGAGAACGAACCTGCTGACAGGCAGTTTTTTTTTTTTTTTTTTAAATAAATGTACCTCAGAAAACACTTAACAGGAAACTAAAAATTCATTTATCTTTATAAATATCCATAGTTTATGGAATAACATTTTTTCAGCAGATCCGTGACGTCCGAGCAGAAGGCCTTCGATGGTTTTAGCCAGAAGGTGTTGTAATATTTGTCAGTTGTCTTTCTCACCACATGGTGGCGCTAACAAATAAGGAGACACACAAACAGAGATGCATGAATTTGCTCCCAGACAAACGTATGAAGTTACATTTATTCCAAACCATATAGAACTATTACCTGTACATTGTATACGTAGATAATCTTCATTGTTTTTAGTAATAATTACATTTCATCCACTACAGACACCTGAACGGCACCGTCAGGTTCACGCCGTCTACGACACCATGGTCCCAGCTATGGACGCCATAGACGACGAATCTCCTCCACGTCCAGAGGAAACCTTCTGGCAATGACTCCATTCAACGTGTGTGTAGCTTCTTCTATTTGGTAATTAACAAGCCTAGACTCAACGTGTCGTCCTCACATTCTGGAGCTGAGTAAGCACAGTGTAATCCTGGTAGACTAGCTGCTTCGTGTGCTCAAACAAACAAACAAACAACAAACAAAGAGCAAAAATAAACATCCTCGTAGGCAAAAAAAAGTTTTACTCCATTTTCTGCAGTTTAAACAGTTCATGATCAACAGCCAGACTTACAGGCTTCATTTGTTTTTCTTGTAATCATACAAAGGCATTGATTTGTCCCAGACGTACAGTATGTGGACGGTTGGCACAACATCTCGCTGATTCGTACATTGCACATGCTAATGATTTAAACGTCGCCCAGATCCGAGGACGTCAGCAGGTTTTGATCAGAGACAGGTTTCTGCTGTTTGATTTTGTTCTTCAGATATTTGTGTTGTTTTTTTGTCACAGTGCAGCTTCCTCCTCGTCTGCACTGCCGGATTTTAGCGTTTTTTTTCTCTTAAGTGATTCTGTAAACAGTCAGTTCTACCTTTCAAAAAGCTATTACTGCAACGTTTAGGTGATTTCAGGCGGACAACGTAATGAAGTCCATCTATTGTTCTGCTAACTCTAGTGCGTCTGACTGCTCTTCAGCTGGATCTTAAAGCTCCTATGCGTCCTAGTGTTGTGGTTTCTGTGCGACTCCAGTTTCTGTGCAAAACAAATGCACGGCCTCCCACTGAACGGAGGCTCCTAGTTTAAAGACATGTTCTAGACGTACGACGGTGCCGAGGGCTAAGGCTGTGAATCTGGACTTTGAAAAAAGAAAAGAAACAGGCTAGAAGCACTGACGAAGAAAGCTTGTTCAGTCATTTTTTATGTTTAACAGGCTGCAAAAGCTGATATCGTTGACATCATCATCGTGCACCACTGGCTAAGAAAAGCAGGCAGATTATGCAGAAGCCGTGGTCACCGTTCAACGGCTCCACGGCCCTGAAAAGCTTGATCTCGCTGCTCTACTGGATTACTCGCTCGAGCAAAAGTGTCATTAAAGTGAACTGGCGGCCACATTTTGTGTGCGGCCGAGTGGCATGCTCAGAGATTGTTGTCATGTCTGATAGGTGGACAGAGATTAAGGAGGTTTAGGCTCCTTACGTAAGAAAGAAAAGGGCAAAGGTACAGCTGCACTGTCTAGTGTCAGATAAGGCATTCCTCTCAGGGACATTTGGACGTTGGCGGAGGTTAAAACAGGGTCGGATCTAGTTTTTCATGTTAAACAACAACGTGTCTCTGGATTTAATCTGATTCCATCTCAATGTAAGGCAAAGACCAGGTAGTGCTTCTCTGCATGCATACTACGACGTATACATCCAACACATGCACTATCGGCACTAACAAACACCCACAAACATTCGATTGTTCTTCCCTCCTGTCATCCCAGGCTGTGCAGTCGTCATGCTTCTCCAGCGGCTGTGCAATGAGGCGCATTTTTCATCCATTTTCAAATTCACTATTAATCCCTGCAGTCGTGCTCCGGTGGCGCGTGGCTCGGTGGGTTATCCCTTTCATTAATCCTTAGAAAAACAGTTTCTGCTATCCAGGCTATTTTCAGAGTGTCAGAGTATGGACGGCGACGCAGATTATGTAACTCAGTAGAGCGCTGATATGTCAATCGACCCGACCAATCCCTGATTAGAATCTGGTGATCTTCACCCCGGAGTCTCCGACGATGAGCCGAGCCATGGACGGATGAACCTGAAGCACACGGAGGGAAAAAAGAGCTTTAGCAGGAAAACCATGTGTCTAAACCGTGAGTGAGTGTCAACTGATTAACCGTCTGGACCACAAGACCATCAGATGATTTAATTTAAAGAAAAAGAAAAATCACCAAAATGAAAACATTAATCAGCAACTGTAGAAACAGAAAACGTTGTTGGACGACTCATGTGACAGGTGGTTCTGTCAGGGAAAAGACCCAAATCCAAGCTCAACATTGTGACATGTCTTCAAAATACCTTCATTCTTCTTGTCTCATTTAAAATTTCATGACAAATAAAAATTCTGAGCTCCTCAGAGCAACCAAATGTCCACGACTGACTCGGCTGTGACAAAAATTCAAGGTGTTTTCAGGTTGATATGTGCGACTGTGTCTGTCGGTGTCGTGCTGTTTCTAGAACAAGTTCCCTGAGGTACCCCACCAAAGGGATCAATAAAGTTCTATCTAATCTAATCTAGGTTGAACTGCAGGCAGTGTTTCCTCAGAGAGACACGATCAAACCGACTGGATCAATACAATAAATAGTCGTTTGTGGAGGTTTTAAACATGCAGACATGTGGAGTCTTCATTTAAAATAGAGTTCAGTCTTTTCTAGAGGACAGAAACTAAATGAGACACATGATTAAAGGTTTGGTCTGTTAGAGGAGGAAAGAAAGACGAAAATATTCACATTTAAGAAGCTAAACTCACAGAATTCTGACTCAGTTGCTTGATTATCAAAATATTTGATGATTAAATTCATCCATCCATCATCTCTACACCTTAATCCTCACTGGGGTCATGGGGGGCGGAGCCTATCCCAGCTGACTCAGGGTGAAGGCAGGTTCACCTGGACAGGTAACCAGTCTATCACAGGGCTACACTTAGAGACAGACAACCAAGCACACTCACATTCACACCTACGGACAATTTACAATCACCAATTAACCTCAGCATGTTTCTGGACTGTGGGAGGAAGCCGGAGAACCCGGAGAGAACCCACGCTGCACGGGGAGAACATGGAGACTCCATGCAGGAAGATCCCGGGTGTCCTCACCGGGACGGGAACCGGCGACCTTCTAGCTGTGAGGCGACGGTGCTAACCACTGATCCACCTGCAGCCCTGGACCTGACTAGTTAACACTTATTGATTCTGACTGAGTTTCGTCCACTTGCTAGACCCATCACAGATTTTCCCATATTCAGAACCAAACGCTGTCATCGTCTCCTCACCTGGGCCTGCAGCGGTCCGTACGGTACCAGCTCCCCGTCCACCGTAAGCGTTCCTCTGGCCGACAGCGGCTGCAGCCTGAAGGCCCGGCAGGTGACGTGGCTGACGTAGGGCGAGCTGACGGAGTGGTGGGTTCCCCGCTCCATGGCGAAGAACAGCCGCAGCAGCGTCGCTCTGGAGATCCCGGCCCGCACGAAGGTCAGGTGGATCAGCCCGTCGTCAAAGTGGGCCTGGGGCGCAGCGTGGAGGTCGGCCCCCAGGTGGGTCTGGTACAGGGCCAGCACCAGGACGAAGTCCCCCTCGATGGTGACCCAGTCTCTGGTGGGCAGCGGCTGGTCCAGGGGCGGCAGCAGGTCGTCTCTCGGCAGGTTCAAAGGCAGCGACACCAACGGACGGTTTTTAAGCGGTCCCGCTGGCTCGGCCAGGTCGAAGTTAAAGGACGAGGACGGCGTGCGCAGAGACGGCGACGGAGACGTGGAGTTGGGGGTGTTGGGTCGGGGGGCGAGGTAGGACGACGAGTGGGGGGAGGCGCAGGACGGGGAGGAGGGCGGCGTGGGCGACAGGGACAGGGACAGGGAGGGCAGCTTCGGAGGCAGGGAGTTGGAGTGGGAGTGCTGCAGCAGTGACAGGGGCCGCGGCCGCGAGGCGTTCTGGTTCTGGTCCAGAGTCTTGGGCTTGTAGGAGAAGGGCGAGTGGCGGAAGGGGGAGGAGATGGTAAGGGAGCGCTCCCGGGCCCCGTCCAGCGGGTATGACTCCTTCTGGTAGAAGGTTCCGTTCAGATCCACGTCCTCAACGCCGTACGAAGGCCCGGAATCTGCCTCCTGGCCGAACAGGGCGTTGGCGATCTGACTGGAAGGCGCCGAGTTCTTCCTCAGCTTCTGCCGGCTCTCCTGCAGCTCGTCCGGGTAGCAGCTCTCCGGATCCTCGTCGGCCTCCCGGCCCATGTCCAGCCCGTCGCGCTCGCCCAGCTCCCGAGCAGGCAGAACCCCCTCCCCCTCCACAGAACCTCCGTCCTTCCCGCGGTCCTCCTCCTCCATCTCAGCAGAGTCGGCCTCGTCCTTTATCCTCTCCAGCCTCCCGTCTCTCTCGCTCGACTCGGAACTGGTCCCGGACTTCTCCTCCTCGGCCTCCATCTCCACCTCCAGCTCGCCCTCCCTCTCGCGGTCCTCGGCCAGGCTGCTGGCTCTCACCACGCCGGTGCCTCCTCCTCTGGCTCTCTCCCTCCTCCTCTCCCTCTCCCTCTGCCTCTCCTCCTTCTCCCTCTCCCCCTCCCCCCGGCGGAGACTCCTCTGCTCGCTGATGCCCATGTCGGAGCAGGTCCGGTGGATGGGCGTCCTGCAGAAGCCCTCCAGGCCCTCGGTGATGCTGCGGGACAGCGGCCTCCTGGGCGGGGGCGGCGTGGCGTCCGGAGACGTGGCGACGATGGAGGGGGGCAGGTAGGACAGCCGGCCCTTGTAGGAGCGCAGGGAGGCGATGCGGACCAGCGTTCCTAAGGTGAAGCGAGCCGAGCCCAGACCCCGATACCTGGAGGGAGACGAGAGTTAAGCTACATGGCATGAAAAGGTTCTG
>NW_007578528.1:254877-257236 GCF_000690725.1 Stegastes partitus | reverse complement strand
TCGTGTGGGTCCTCAGGTATCTTTGACTAGCAGTAGAACAGCTGCCGTACGTGCTGCCGGTTGCAGCGTCCTGCTGTGTTTGCGGAGCTGAATTACAGACATCCATTAATAATATCAGGTGGCTGCAGTTGAACTTAATTGGCTGTTAAATATTAAACCAGCGTGCCACAGAGCGGTTCCTACCTCTCGCTCTCTATGTCAACGTCGGACACGAAGCCCCAGGCGACCGAGAGGAAGGAAAACAGTCTCCTGGGCGCCGCCGCTCGGCTGCTGTTGGAGGCGGCGGGGCTGGTGGTGACGGAGACCAGGTCCATGGGTCGGACGCCGCCTCGGCACAGCAGGAAGCAGCAGTTCAACAGGAGGGGCTCTCGAAGGCACATGTCATACCTGAGGGAGGCGACCGAGACAAACAACCTGCCGTCAGGAGAGATAACGAACTGTACAAACAGCAGCCTGATACACAGACAGATAAGCAGGACGGCAACTGGCTCTCTGTTCAAGGAAAACACTGGGAATAAGGTTCACCTCACTAATAAACCCTCATATCAGACCTTTGAGTCGATATTTATGTGTAAACCCCCTCTTTAAATGGTGATAAACTATTCAAAATGTTTACAGTTACAATAATCCAACACAATCCAAAGTCTGCACGATGAAAATACTTCTTGTTTCGTCTGATTTCACTCCTGAAACTGAGCTGGAAGAACATTTTTAACACAAGATTTACAGATATAAACGTCAACCTGTGTGGAGCCGCACAACATCAGAAAAAACACACAAATATTTAGTTTCTCTGTGAGTCAGTACAGAGAAAAATACAGGAACGTCCAGCAGATGGCTTTAATAACTACATTTGCAAAGAATGAATCACTCCAGAGTAACTGAGGAGTTTTTACGGAGCACATCTACATAAAATAAATAAAAAAAACCAGCTGGGACACTTCTTCATGTGGCGTAACTCTGACAAACATCAAAAATAGAGTTTGTCTTGATGTCAGTCAGATCTGCTGCTGATTTAAATGATGACAATTCATTGTTTTTACTTCACTTTGGCCTTTCAGTGGCTGAAACATCTCCGTCCAACTGAGTCAAAAGTCCTTTTTCCAGCTCCTCGCTCATTTTGCAGAGCGCACGCCAGCAAACTTTTAAACGTAGTCGTGTTCTATCAGAGAGACTTTAGTCGTTGAAGCTGCTTTCTGTATGCAGCCCGATGTGTCTGAGTTGATCTGCTGTGATGCTGATGCTGGGTGCAGCCCTACCCTGCGTGGTGGTTGATGGATCCAGCCAGCGCGTTCCCAGAGCCGCAGGGCAGAATGCCGACGGGGGTTTTTATTGCTTGTTCCCAGTCCGGGCGCTCCATCAGCCCGTTGATCACCTGCAGGGACACGACACGGAGTCTTTAGTGGATCGTATCGGCATGAAGTCAACGGCACATCCCAGAGCCGCTGAGCTCACCTCGTGCAGCAGGCCGTCGCCAGAAACGATGATGATGCCGTCCCACTCCGGGAGCGAAATCTCTCTGATGAGCTCTCTGGCGTGGTTCTGACGTTCTGAAACATGTTTATTTTCTGCTTTAGATGTGAACAGACGTTCGCAAAATCATCACAAACATAAAACACTTCCTGCTCAGGCGTCTCTGGTCTGCCTGAAAGTTTTATATCGATGTTTATAAAGATATTTCATAGATCAAATACTGTCAGAGGTAATTTCATTTATTTTTAAATCTGAGGCTGTTTGAACAACAACATCTCTGTTAAAGATAAAACCTGAGATGTTCTCTGTGGTTTCTCATCATGCCACTGATCCAGAGTCTGTCATATTGGACAGTAGATTGACTGTGGCTGTGAAACCAATCGTCTTGAAAAGTCTTTGAGCTCAGATGATAAAGTATCTGATCTACGAAGCTCAAACTTAAACATCCACAGGTTGAGATGTGTTCACCTGCGTGTGTGTGATCAGGTGAGGCGTTACCTGTCTGTATGAGGTTGTAGCTGATGTTGGCCTCTCGGATCATTGGCAGGATGTGGGTCTGACACCACTGCATCGCCTGGCCCCTCCCACTGAAGGGATTGACCAATAACAGTAGTCGCCTTGGACGAGGTAGCAGACTTCTGGAGAATTCTGGATTAAAGGAATGAGACAGGAAGGTTTGAGACCAGTAACCCTCCGAACCGTGTTTCATGTTTCCTCCCTGGGGCTCACGTTTCACTACAATCTAAAGTCCTGCAGCTCTGTGGAACCAGCACATGAAGAAGGATGTTCTACCAGGTGTCCACAGATGTTACCAACCCTGGAAAAGACAAAACATCCTGCAGATGTTGAACTAGCTCCATGTCTCCTGACTTCTCCTCTCTGCTCA
>NW_007578528.1:244554-253974 GCF_000690725.1 Stegastes partitus | reverse complement strand
CTCTCTGAGGAAACACCTGAAAACTCTCTGGATGTTTCCTGTTGGTCTCAGCTGAGTCCTTCATGGAGGATCAGTGGTTCTGAGGAGGTCAGGATCTGCTTCAAACACTATTTCTGGGACCGTCTTCATGGAGACATGTAGAACAACCTGATTTTGATGAACTTTTGAGCTTATTTCTGGTGAATCTTTCCAACATTCAAGCAAAGTTGAACATCTGATAATTTTCTCAGTTCCTGGTGTCATCTAGGTGATATTTCATTACACGTCTTTGAAACCTGCAGCTGTTTTTTAGGGTTCAGGAGGTTAATTGATTATTAATCATTCACATTATTGATCTTAGATTTGGTCTATTTTACTGAACTGTGTTATCCAGTGTAATCCGTTCTGTGTTTACAGTCTCTGGCTGATGAAAGGCGTCATTCTGGTGATGTTCTAGAAGATAAAACCCGCCAGTAGATTTCTTGTCCGGGACAAAGACAGACTTCAGCCGACATAAGCTAAGCTGCTATTGGAGTTGCTCAACCCTGGACTTTCTCCTTCTCCAGCCGCCTTTGTTTCACCTCGCAGGTTATCTGCTAATCATTTCAGCTCTGATTTATGGTAGAAGGCACCTGTAGCATGTGAAGCAGAGGCAGAGTTAAATCATTTATTATTTATGTAAACGGTGCGACTAAGATGCTCATCTGTCACGGTTCCAGGACGGAGATTAGAGCGAATATAAATCTGTGTAAAAACCGATCTAAGATGTGGTTCAGTGGGAGGAGATGAAAGGGCTGCTGTCAGATAATCCGGCGTTACGCAACAAACAACACCAGAGCAAATCTGCAGAAAAGCCAACGAACCACAGCAGCATGAAGAGTCACAGAGACGTGGAAACCAGAGGTATGGGAGGAAATGAAAACACAGCGACGGCTGGAGGGAATGAACCTGACCAAAGAGAGTCAGGATGGGAGATGCTGGTCAAGTGTGTGAGAAACAAGTGAAAGCAGAGACAGAAAGCGAGCGGCTATCTGTTGGATAACCAGCGTGGAGGTTTGGCCGGATGCAGCAGCTCCACCCTCAGCGCCTCCACGTTCAGCTCCCAGTGATACAGAACATGTGCTGAGGCCAGATAAGGACACGGGAAGAAAAGAAGTCGAGAACAAGACACGTGAAACAAACAAACACTCTGAAACCTCACAGCCTCTTAGGGCGCATTAGCGTTAATCCCCTTTTGTTTTTTTGTTCCTAAAATGTTGGACCGCCGCCGCCGTCCTCCTGTACGTTCAGAAGGGTCGCTCTGACACGGAGCTAAACTTAGCCGGCGTTCACAAAGGAAATCAGAGCAGAAGGAGGCTGTGAACAATCCTGGACTTAGACGGAGACGTCTGCTCAGGTCGGACTGGTGAAAGTCTGTCAGTCCGTTAATTAAACCATCACCTTGGTTCAGGGATCCCAAATCAGTCCATAAATGAATCCAACTGTGTAGAAGTGAGTGGAGGACTGACCTCAGGACTAACTGGTGATTTAATAAGAACACAAATCTGCATTTCAACCTTCTGAACCCCAAAACTGGAAGATTTCAAAGACACGCTATTTTTTCAAAAACTCACATTTCTGTGTCTGTCTCTCTCTGATATATTCTAGTAAACTTTGTTGGCTTTCTTCTCTAATTTATCAGGTAGAAACTGTAAAGACACAAAGAGCCGACGGTCCTGGAACTAAGGTGTGGTTGAATGGAGAAAGATGATAAAATTTGAGCTTAAAATCGTAAACTATCGTCAAAATCACTGCATTCTAGACGTCTTGTTTAAAAATATGCCAAAAACAGAGCAGCAGAAAAGCCTTTAAAGACTCGGATGTGACCAACAGGAGACGTTTTCTGGTCTGCAGAGGTTGTAAAAGTTTAAATAGTTAAATATATAAAGTCAGGAGAGGCAGGAAGTGACACAAGCGATTTAAAAAGACAAAAACGAGACGCAAAGCGACACGAGACAAGACGAATGGGAGAAAAACAGACTGAAAAAAGTGAAGCAAGCCGACAAAAATCAGACAAAACTGCCCTGAAGAGCCACGAAATGACACAAGTGAGACTAAAAACGAGACCAAATCAGCACAAAGAGACAAAACTGTCCTACAGACCCAAAATGAGACACAAAGCAAGAAAACAGGCGGAAAGGAGACGCATCACGACAGAAAGGAAACCAAAGAGAGATAAAACAACACAGCAACAGAAAAACGAGACACAAAACACCAGAGAAACTAAAGACGCTGTCAACGCTTGTGGAGCTGTGATTTGTTTCCAGAGCTGGTTCCATCTGTGGACTCCTGGACAAACATCTGATCTGCTGATTGCAGGTTCTCACATTCTTCTGTAAAGTCAACAGTCTGAGGAATGGCTGATCCACTCCGAGTGAGGAGCACGACTTCATGTTACACAGAAATAGGTGAGGACACGCGTGACAGCAGCGGCGCTCAGGTTCATCATTTAAATCAGTGGTTCTCAAACTGGGGGTCGGGACCCCCATGGGGGTCCCAAGATAATTTCAGGGGGTCGCCAGATCATTGTACAAAGAATACAAATAAAATAAACCCTAGATTTATCAGATAAATGTGTATCAGAGCTGTGAAAATTAAAAGTTTGACTTGTTATTATTATGATTTGATTATGTGATATTATTAATATTATTATTATTGAGTTTTCCTCTTTTTACAATTATTTTCTTTTGTTTTTAGATTTTCTTCCCTTTGATTTTTTCCAAGTAAATTCCATTCATTCATTCATTTAAACGTGTTCATGTAAAGAGATGAATCAGTGGAATTAACACATTCATCTTTAACGCATGAGCAGCAGAATTATTACTGATGAGACATTAAACATTCAAACTGTTTGAGTCACGAACACAAGCTGATGTTATCTTGGGGGTCGTGGCTCAAACAGTTTGACAACCACTGATTTAATCATGACGAGCTGCCTCCTGATGACAGACTTACTCATATTCTACCTTTGAAAGTCTCTGCAGGTAAAACACCAGAACACCTGGCAGCAGGTGACTCACCTGTGTCAGCAGTGACGGTCACCCCTCTGAGTAAACACTGCACAGCAGCCGACCACCTCTCAGCCTCCGGCCGGCTCTCCGCCAGGTAGGCCCTCACCTGGCGCCGCCGGGACACCCCTTTCCGTCGCTTCCCCGGCGGGTACCAGTACAGCACCAGCAGGGGCGGCGCCGGGGCGCGGGGGCAGCTGCAGCCCACCAGCTCCGACAGCGGCAGTAGCAGCCGGGCCTCCTTCCCGGGCCGAGGCGACAGGCGCTGGATGTGGACGTGGGTGTGGGTGAGGGTCAAGGCGTAGTTGGAGGCCGGCGCCGGGGTCGGGGAGGCGGCCGGGGACAGGCCTCCGGGACCGCCGGGGCTGTTGGGGCAGCTGTTGTTGTTGCTGTTGCTGCCGGAGCCCCAGCTGGCGAACTGGCTGTGGAGGAGGGCTTCGGCCGGAGAGGGGGAGGACGGTTCTGGAGAGCGCATCGTGGTGCACCAAGTCTACGGGCCTCACCAGCTTCAGGGCGGATTTTCTACAGTCTTTAAGAGTCCAAAATCAAAAATCAAAGTCAGTCTGAGAACGTTTTCCCTGAAAGTCCTCCTCTACAGCGCTCCAGTTCAAGTCGCAGCGGCGCCACAGCGGTCGGTCCACCGCGGGCCTCAGTCTTCATTTGAAAAGAACAGATTCCAGTTCAGAGTTTTTATCCAGTGACGGTCGGAAACCGCTAAAGTCCAGAACGGGAGTCACAGTTTGATCTGTCAGCTTCTACAGGAAGGACTGCAACAGGACGCACAAGTCAGTCGTTCAAAGTGTTCTTCACAAGTATTGCATAAGAATAAAAGACAACCTAAAGCCGCCTGACGGGCAGCGATGTAAGGCAGCCGAGCAGCTACAGGACATCAACAACAACTCCTTAAATAATTACACAAACTCTCATTAAAAAAACAGATCGGTTGAGAATGAACGAGACAAAAAGCAAAACACACCTTGTTGGGACAAGGAGGCCACGAGAATTAACTTAAATTACCACAAAGCCAGAGATCTCTGTGAAGTCTCCTGCACGGTAAGTGCTGCCAGAAATGTGATTTAATGCCACAGAGGTACGACGAGTGCAGCTTGTTCAAGACCTTTGACACCTCTCTGTATTGCTATCAGGAATCTCAGTGATATGCAGGAGGAGCGACTCGGCCAGCCGCCGCCACAGTAGTGTTAAAGTGATATTCCTCCACGACGGTGGGGAAACTAGACAACAAAAACAAAAACAAACAAACAAAACAAAACAAAAGACAAACGAGGAGACAGTTCCAGGCGGGTCCTTGGTTTTATGTCATGCTCCTGGAGTCGAGCCTCACGTTCCCTCCCAGAGATCTCTGTTCCTGAGGACAGAGAAGGTCAGAGGTTAGGAACAACAGCAGGAGGTCACCGTGAGCAGAACCCTCCTAAAGCAGCCGCCACTGAGCTAAACACTCCCACCGGGCTTTCAATGAGCACCAGCAGAAGGTTTTGGTGTCACATCTCCACCGCTAAGAGCAGAACATGTTCAGAGAAGCACTGAGATGATAAGAGGACGAGATTAGAGGGTGAAGCAACGTGACCTTTGGCTGAAGGTGCGTCTGAAGCACACGGTGTTCAGCAGAAGGGCAGCACCAGTCAGACGGTTTTATGGTGTTAATGCACTAAATGAACCAGATCTGAGGGAGACGTCGGCGCTGCTCCGCGGCTGTCCGGTTGTGTAAACGCTCCAGTGTAATTTCATTGTACACTGTGCAGCGACAATAACGCAATTCTCTGTCCTCTGACTCAGAGTCACACATCCTCCACGTCGCTGCTGAGGCGCCACATTATTTAGGATGAAAGGTTGCTCCAGAGTGACCGCAGATGTTGGTTCTCTGTCCACATCCACGGCCGCCGTCTGGCCGGGTTCAGACACACGGTGGGTGAGATCTGTTGACCTGAACGTTTTTTTTTAAACCTAACAGTCTTAGAGTTTTCCCAACAAGAACACGGGTTCAGAATGAGCCTCAAATAAATGTTAAATCAGGAAGAATTTGAGACACAACTCCCCATGAAACTGTGAAAAGCACTTTCTGTGGGTGAGTTTGAAGCTTTACAACCTCTCAAAGTGACACAAGATGAGACAAAAGATGACAAAAACTAAACATGTCTGAGACACAAAGCGATACAAAGGAGACAAAACAACAAAACCGAGACACAAATCAACTAAAAAGAGACACAAAATGATGGAAATGAGAATTAAAATGACAAAAACTAAACCAAGACACAGAAAACAACATAAAGGAGACACAAATCGGTACAAAAGAGACAGAAAACTACAAAAACAAGACGCAAAAGGAGACAAAACATTACAAACAAAACCAGAAAATGACAAACGATAGACACCAAACAACAAAAGCGAGACACAAACTGACAAAACAAACATACTGAGACACAGAAAACAACACAACCAAGACACAGATCTGTACAGATGAGACCCAGAGAGGAGACAGAACGTCCCTCAGACTTTGTGGAGGCTGTAAACAGCTTCATATGTGCATTACGTGGAGCCTCCATCTGCTCCAGTGTGGGTGACTCCTGTGGACACCCTGATGTCTTTGTGACATTAATAACTGACGAAAACCAACTTTTTATAAATGATTGATGCCATTCTAACTACTGTGCAGTGAGGACCAGAGGCTGTTTGGGGTTCAGAGGGCTGCTGTCGGATCAGGATGTTCTCCATCAACTCACAGCAGATGATCCACAGCATGTAGAGACCATTTCTCCCAGTGCTGCTAACACCTGTGGACATCCTAAATCCAGGTTCTGTCTGTTTTTGCAAACTAATTAATCAAAGGAACACAACTTTTTAATGATTTATGCCATTCTAGCTGCACAGAAGACACCACAGGACTTTATGTGACCATGCAAAAGGAGGAAACGTGAGCTGCCTGAGGTCCAGAGGCTTAAAGCTCCAACTCACAGCACTCTAACTGTAAGAGCAGTGAGTGGACCAGCACCGTGGACCAGCACCGTGGGAGCTCGGTGTGACCCTAAATTAATACACTGGCCACATCCCTCAGGGTTTATAACAGTCAGGAAACATTATGCAAGCTGTGGTGCAGACAAAATCAATACTTGGCTGATGTCCTGGTGTGATAAAGGCTCCCACAGCGCAGGAGCCCTGATGCCCATTGTTGCACCTCCTCGTCCTTGGAGCAGGGCGGGACCGGGACCAGCACCAGCACCAGCAGCACCAGCAGCAATAATAATAATAGGAGCTGCTAATTCTGGCTCCAAACACAATGAGGCTGCTGCTGCTGCTGCTGACGGGCTTCAGGGTATTTTAGTCAGGTCTGGGTCCCACTCTGACCTCAGCAGCAGCATGAAAGCAGCAGGTCGGACTCAGGAGGAGCTCCAGCAGAGTGTGTGCAGCTCTGACCAGCCGCAGCAGAAACAACTTTAACCGCTAGCTAGCAGCCTGACAGGCAGGCGGCTAGCCGGCTAGCTTAGCTCACTTTGCTGCTCCAGTTAGAGCCCAACAGAGCCGAGGAGCCGTTTACACGATGGCTACAGCCTCTGGGTTCAACATGAGGAGACAGAAAGTGATTAAAGTGGTATAAACGGAGGTTTGGTCTAAATAAAAGGTGCTAGCTAAAGCTACCAGCAACGTTACCTGCTGCCTGAAGTTAGCTTCTGGTTCGACGCTTCCCATCCGGCAGTTAAGAGGAAAGTTAAGGGAAACTCAAGCAGACACGGTTGATATTTAAGGTAAAGCCTCAGAGACGTCTGACACACACCTCTGAATGCGTGAAACCTTGACTCTATTTGTAGTTTTTCCACATTAGACCAGATTTAAAACACTTGTCTCAGGTCCAGTCTGGGTTATATCTTCCTAAACAAGTTAAAAACCCTTTAAAACACACTGCGGCTGTTTATTTTTATTCATGAGAATGTAAAAAAAGAGATTTAACAGGTGTTTCCTCTCACTTAGACCACGTTAGACCAGGTCCAGGTCTAAAGCCACTAATATAGACAAGTCAAACCTGGGTTTTGTCGTCCTAAACAAGTTAAAAGCCCTTTAAAACACACTGTAATTCTTTAATTTATAAATGAGAATGTAAAAAAAAAAAAAAAGAAGGAGCTATAACAGGTGTTTCCTCTCACTTAGACCACGTTAGACCAGGTTCAGATCTAAAATCAATAATGTAGACGGGTCTATCCTGGGTTATATCGACCCACACAAGCTAAAAACCCTTTAAAACACACTGCGGGTGTTATTTTCATTAATGAGAATGTAAAAAAGGAGATTTCACTGTTTTTCCCCTCGTGTAGACCACATTAGACCACATTAGACCACATTATAGGAAGGCCAGATCTAAAATGAGTGAATATAAATTGTCCAAATCAGGATTCGGTTACGACAGAGAAGTTTGTGAAACCTTTAATCTACTTTGGAAAATACAAAAACAACAAAAGGGAGATATCACTGCTTATTTCACATCTGGTCCACACTGGACCAGGTCTAGATCTGAAACCACTACAGTCAGACTGGTCTGATAGATCACGCCAGAGAGGATAACGATTCTAGAAAACAGTCTGATTTGTGAAACCAGATCTGAGCCGTGTCCATGTGTGGTGGTCTGGAGCTGTAACGGGGTTCACATGTGAAAGAAGCAGTAAAACAAAGTGTAAAAGTGTTTCAGAGAAACATTCAGGTTTTACCCAAAACGTCCAACACGGTTTAATAGAATTAAATGAGGAACAAACAGAACTGGGATCACAGCAGGTCCAGAACCACTTCAGACTAATGAAGGTTAGCTGTGGACCTCATCTGACCTTAAATGTCTTTTAATTTCATGTTCACAGGCAGAATAAAGGTTTAACAAATCAGGAAGTGGGGTTTAAAGACTCAGGTTCCAGATATCTATACTGGTTTCAGATCAGGAACTGGTCTCATGTGGTCTCTGTGAGAATAAGGCAGTTCCACTTTAGCGTTTAACAAACTAGAGAAGCAGCTGAAACGTGACGCTCTCTGGACTGATCCAATCCAGACTTATGGAGGTTTATATGGAGATGTTTAAGATCCAGACCTGCTCTAATGTGGTCTACGTGTAAAAAGGCTCCAGGATCTCACAAACCAGAGGCGGCGTTTAAAACATTATTCAGAGTCTCTGACATAAACAGGTTCAGATCTGACCTGTTTCATGGACTTTATTCATCCAGAGACTCGTTTCTACTTTTTAATGACTTAAACAAGCAAACATGCAACACAAAGCAGTGAAACCTCTTAACTGGACTTTCACAGGTAGAATAAAGGTTTCATAAATCAGAGAAAGTGTTTTAAAGAGTATTTTTATTAAAGGTTTTATTCCTTTAATGAGGTCTACATGAGAAAACACAGTTAGAATAATGGTTTGACATTTTTAAAGTAGGTTTTAAAGCCTCTGTAGGACCATCCAGTCCAGATGTGACCAGTTTGAGTAGAGTGGTTCCAGATCTGACACCAGTAAATACATTATATTTCTCCTTTTTTCTTATTTTATGTTTTGTTTTAGTATTTTCGCAGTTAGAATTGAGCTGACAGATTTCAGACTGGGGTTTAGCCCATACTACCGGCTCACCTCAGCGTCTCATTTGGCTTTACATCAGAGGAATGTGGAAAAAACTGGATTGTTTTGTCACATTTTTCCCTTATCTGCCCGAAAGGAAACATAGAACCAGAAGCTAACTTCAGCTAGCGGCGGCTAACGGCTAGCTGCCGTTCAGCGCAAGTTTAAACCAGTTTACACAGAAATCAGAGTTTTATTTAAATAAAAACGGTTTTCCGGACTAACGGCGCGTTAAGAAGCTCCGGTTTGATGTTTATTGTTGGGTTTCTTGTCCGGTTTAATGAGGGGAACAAGTCAGCGCAGATACGGAGCGCTAGCGAGCGGGCGTCAAGATCCGGATCTATCCGGGCGACGAGCTCGAAAAACGGCCCCTTTCTGAAGGTTTACGTTCAACCAGCGGCGGAGCGAGAACCGGAGAATAAAGCCCGAACGGCGGCGGTTTGAAAAGGCCACGTTACCTCATGTTGTCTCCCCGCTCAGGACGGCAGACGAAGCGGTGGCTCGCTCAGGAAGTGTGCGGAGACGCAGCAGCGGCGGTCTGAGCGGCGGAGAGGAAGCCCAATGACGAGCAGGAAGAGCCCGCGACACCCACCGACATTCTCCAATCAGTGACGGAGCCCCGCCGCCCGCAGCTGCGCTCCTCACCGGGGTCCGTCACCGGGACGGGCCGCAGACCAGCACACCTGGCAGGGAGCATCCACAGCCCTGCAGGAGGCTCCGAGAGCGGGCAGGAGCTGCAGCTACACCCCGGTGTAGGAGCTCAGTGAGCGGGCAGGAGCTGCAGCTACACCCCGG